>NC_084569.2:23237458-23332458 GCF_033978685.3 Nerophis lumbriciformis
CGTAGGCGGCGTGCGAGTGAAGGTCGCTGTGGCATGGGATGGAACAGCATGCCTCCCCGGCAGCTTCGTACGTGACTGAGCAGCACCGCTCTGCTCACCCTGAAATGGGAAGGGCCTAGAAAAGGTGGCCTAAAAATGGTCTGTTCCTCATCGCCAGGGCAGCCTACCGCAGCTGCCGGGCCATCCCTTTATGCGGTCGAAAACAAATGTACAAGAGAAACAAAATTCCCTTCACAATAGCGTCATGGAACGTCCGCACACTGTTGGATGTGCGTGATCTCTCCTGCCGCCCACAGCGAAGAACAGCACTCGTTGCGCATGAACTAAACCGATACGGCATTGACATAGCCGCCCTGAGCGAAACCCGCTTACATGGGGAAGACTCAATCACGGAGGCGGGAGAAGGCTACACCTTCTTCTGGAAGGGTCATTTTTAAGGCTCCCGTCGTCTACATGGAGTGGGTTTTGCCGCCAGGACAAGCCTGCTTCACAAGATCCCAGAGTCTCCAGTGGGTATAAGCAAAAGGCTCATGACGTGGCGTGTACCACTCACCAAAAATCGCCATGTCACCCTTATCAGCGCCTACGCCCCAACTCTGGATGCAGACCTCGAGAGCAAAGACTCATTCTATGCCTCACTAAACTCTGCCATTGAGGGAACGCCTCCCACCGACAAGCTCATACTCCTCGGGGATTTTAACGCGAGGGTGGGCTCTGACAGTGGGCTCTGGGCCGGAACACTTGGTCAGCACGGGGTTGGTAGGCTTAATGATAATGGGCTTCGCCTCCTTACACTCTGCTCTGAACATCAGTTGATCATCACCAATACCCTGTTCCAGCTGAAGGATAAATTCAAGACCTCCTGGCAACATCCTCGCTCCAAACATTGGCACCTCCTCGACTATATTATCACCCGTCGTAGAGACAGGAAGGAGGTCCTAATCTCCAGAGCGATGCGTGGAGCGGACTGCTGGACTGACCATCGGATGATCAGAGCCAAATTTCAAATGGAAGTCCGCCCCCAACTGAAGAAAACACCACCAAACAAGAGACTCAACTGTGAAGCACTCAAATCCAAGCACTCTGTAGAACAGCTCAGAGCACAGCTTGCAGAACATTTGTCTGCAATCCCTGATACCAACCTGGACCCTGACATCAGCACCTGCTGGAACTCCCTAAGGACTGCCATCCATCAGGCAGCAGAGGAGTCCCTTGGGTACACCAGGCGTAAACATCAGGACTGGTTTGACAGCAGTGCACCAGATATCCATAAACTTCTCAAGGCAAAACACAAAGCCCATGCTGCTTACCTGGCCAACCCACAATCCATCACACTAAAGACTCGACTCTCCTCCATAAGAGCCGAAGTCCAGCGTACCCTCAGAGCCATGGAAAATGACTGGTGGATCAAGAAAGCCAGCGAGATCAAACTTTATGCTGACACAAACAATTCCCATGGATTTTATGATGCCGTCAAATCCATATATGGTCCACAGAGAAAAAACATTACCCCAGTCAGATCAGCAGACGGAGTCACCCTCTATAAGGACACACCCCAGATCCTAAATAGATGAGCTGAACATTTCAACACTCTCCTTAACTCCGAAAATCCCTCTGACCAGGACATTTTCACCAATTTCCCGACCACTCCCCCTGTCGACCACCTGGACTCCCCGCCTACCTTTGCTGAGGTCCTAAAAGCCATCAAGGGCCTAAAAAACAACAAAAGCCCAGGCCCTGACGGTATCCCAGCTGAGGTGCTGAAGTTTGGTGGCTATCTCCTCACCCGCCGGCTTCACCAATTGATTGACTCCATCTGGTCCTCTGAAGCCATCCCCCAGGAATGGAAGGATGCTGCTATAATAACCATCTTTAAGAGGAAAGGTGACAAAGCCGACTGTGGAAACAGCAGAGGAATTTCCCTGCTCTCGGTTGCTGGGAAAGTTCTTGCCCGGGTCATGCTCTATCGTTTAGTTACTCACATCTCTGAGAACATCCTGCCTGAATCACAGTGTGGATTCAGAAGAGATCGCAGTACTACTGACATGATCTTTGTAGCCAGGCAGGTACAAGAAAAGTGCCGGGAACACCACCAGGATCTGTACATCGCCTTCATCGACCTGTCCAAGGCATTTGACACTGTGAACCGGAATCTCCTCTGGGACTTACTGGGAAGGCTGGGGATTCCGCCAAAGTTCCTCAACATCCTGAGACAACTACACGATGGAATGCGAGCCTGTGTCCGCATTGGAGGCCAGCAATCCCCCTCTTTTAATGTGAAAGTCGGGGTTAGGCAGGGATGTGTCCTAGCCCCTGTCATATTCAACCTCTTTCTCTCAGCAGTCACCCTCCTCTCACACAAAGCTCTGGGAAACACAGATGGCATCCACATACAGTTCCGGCTGGACGGCAGTCTCTTCAACATCCGGCGCCTCCAGGCCTTCACTAAAATTACAAAACAACAGATCCTAGAACTTCAGTATGCTGACGATTGTGCTCTCCTTGCCCACACACCAGAATCTCTACAACGTGCACTTAACGTGGTCTCATCCACATACAGCGCCCTAGGACTCAAGGTCAACATTTCAAAAACACAGATCATTGCGCAACACTCTACCCACCAGTCAGAAGTGCCTGTCTTCAACATTGATGGCCAGCAGCTCACCATCGTTCCACATTTCACCTACCTCGGAAGCGTCCTGTCCCCCACCTGTAACATCGATAATGACATCCAGGTTCGTGTTGGGTTAGCGTCCGCTGCCTTCGGTAGGCTCAAAACCAGGGTCTTCCTGAACAGAAACCTGACAGTTTCCACCAAAGCAGCTGTTTACAAAGCAGTTTGTCTGTCCACACTGCTATACGGCTCGGAAGCCTGGACCCCTTACCAAAGGCACGTCAGAATCCTGGAGAGATACCACATCCGCTGCCTGCAACGGATCCTGGGTCTGACCTGGGAGGACAGAGTCCCACATGTGGATATTTATGACCGGACCCAAACACCCAGCATCCAAGTGTTCCTTGCGCAAAGACATCTGCGCTGGGTGGGGCATGTAATCCGCATGCCCACCCAGAGGCTCCCCCGACAGATCCTCTACGGCCAACTCCAGGGAAGGCTGTAGGTCTCCTGGGGGTCAGCGGAAACGCTACAAGGACCACATAAAAACCCTCCTGAAGCGCTGTGCTATCCAGCCTTCCGCACTGGAAGTCTTGGCTGCTGATCGCCACACCTGGCGCAACTGCAGTCACGCCGGCATTGCTCATCTCCAGGAGCAGACCACTGAGAGGAGAAAACAACAACGTTTACAGCGACATCAGCGCGCTGCAGGGGCCCCCCTCTCAAGCGTGGACTACATCTGCCCCACATGTGGCAAACCATGCGGGTCGCGCATTGGCCTGCACAGCCACATGCAATGGCATATACGAAACCCCCCTCAATAACCCATTACTGGAGCAACGTCATCATCGTAATCGATGGACAGCCACAAGCATATATATATATATATATATATATATATATATATATATATATATATATATATATGTTTGTGTGTATATATGTATATATATGATATGTGTGTGTATGTTACTCATCAGTTACTCAGTACTTGAGTAGTTTTTTCACAACATACTTTTTACTTTTACTCAAGTAAATATTTGGGTGACTACTCCTTACTTTTACTTGAGTAATAAATCTCTAAAGTAACAGTACTCTTACTTGAGTACAATTTCTGGCTACTCTACCCACCTCTGTATATATATATATATATATACATATATACATATGCATATATATATATATATATATATATATATATATATATATATATATATATATATATATATATATACATGTGTATATATATATATATATATATATATATATATATATATATATATATATATATATATATATATATAGCTGTAGTTCCAGTCTAAGTGTAAAATATGTGCTGATGTGTCACAGCCAACCAACACCAGGACACTTCAACGATGATGGAATCCTTGATATTTTCCTTCAGCACTCATCAAAGGGCGTCATGACGGTAATAATTACATCAATCACACAAACATGCTCCATCTTTTTCTGTCAGTCACTATGTTTGTGTCGGCCTAGGCGCTGGTGATCGACGGGGCCAACGGGCGCCCTCTCTGGACGGCACAGTTCGTGTGCCCTCGTCTGGTTTTGGAAGCGGCAGCGGTCGCCACTTCCACTGGTCTGTCTGCTTTTGTCTTCTGGGCCAGTGAGCCAATCAGAGCGTGGAAGAATATCACCACAGCAACTGTGAGTATGGCAACAGAACAAGCTTTCTGAGGCGAACGAATTCTGCATGGAGCTGTGCACTTACTGAACCACTATAGCAGGGGTGTCAAACTCAAATACAGAGTGGGCCAAAATTTAAAACTGAACAAAGCCGCAGGCCAAGGTTGAACAAATTAACCTTTTAATAGGGACCAAAACAAGTTTTGCATTGAATATTGAACAAGCAAGGCTTGTATAACTTTATAGTGACATGCAAAATCGAGTTTCAAATAATAATAATAATAATAATTAAAAAATATCAATGGCATATCAAATACAATTTAAGTAAAAATTGAATGCCTCTTTTCTATTTGCAGCCTTCTGAGGTAAATATCAACATTAACTTTTCCCACAGGCTAATACATTTAAAAATAAAATAACAATGAATAAACCAACCATTCAGGACTTTAAACTGCTCAGTTTGCAACACACTGATCTAATCTGATGTGCCCAAGCCCAAGCCAGATACCTGGCATCTTTTCTTGGATGTTATTTCATTAATGTCGGGGCTCAGGCTTTGAGCTGAGGCAACCTTCATTATCGAACGAAGGTGTTCATCAGTCATTATATCTCGTAGTCCACCCGGATCACAGTCTTGGGGGCGTGCCTTAAAGGCACTGCCTTTAACGTCCTCTACGTGCTGTCGTCATGTCCGCTTTTCATCCATTCTAGCAACGTGCCGGCCCAGTCACAAGATATGTGCGGCTTCTGTACGCACACACACGTGAATGCAACGCATACTTGATCAACAGCGATACAGGTTACACTGAGGGTGGCCGTATAAACAACTTTAACACTGTTAGAAATACACGCCCCACTGTGAATCCACACCAAACAAGAATGACAAACACATTTCGGGAGAACATCCGCACTGTAACACAACATAAACACAACAAAACAAATACCCAGAATCCCTCGCAGCACTAACTCTTCCGGAACGCTACAAAATACACCCCCCGCTACCACCAAACGCAGCCTGGGCCCCTCACCCCACACACACACATCTTGTAGCGTCCCGGAAGAGTTAGTGCTGCAAAGGGTTCTGAGTATTTGTTCTGTTGTGTTTATGTTGTGTTACGATGCGGATGTTCTCCTGAAATGTGTTTGTCATTCTTGTTTGGTGTGGGTTCACAGTGTGGCGCATATTTCTAACAGTGATAAAGTTGTTTATACAGCCACCCTCAGTGTGACCTGTATGGCTGTTGATCAAGTATGCGTTGTATTCACTTTTGTTGGTGCGTGCAGAAGCCGCACATATATTATGTGACTGGGCCAGCACTCGTTGGACTGGATGAAAAGCGGACGTGACGATTTTCGTGAGGGGCACTGAAATTTGGGAGTCTCCCGGGAGGGTTGGGAAGTATGAGAATTAGCGGTGAATGCGGTGTTACCGCAGCACCGCCACTGTATATAATCGGTGGGCCAGCTCTAGTGTTAATTTGATATCGCCTCAAGGACCAAGTGAAATTACACGGCGGGCCAATTTTGGCCCGCGGGCCAGAGTTTGACACCCATGTCAGCATGTTGACAGGAAGATGCAATTACAGGAAATATGACAAAAAGATCTAAGGCAGGGGTGTCCAAACTACTGCCCACGGGCCAAGTGCCTCCATTAATTTTAAATATCAGACATAGTGATGGGTCCGGCAACACCGATGCATCGGCGCATGCGTCGTGCTCATAGAGCAAAACCCTGTGACGGTGCGTGTACCGCTTTTAGAAAGTCACGTGACCGATACGCGAACTGTGTTGCACGGACGCCTCCTCTGTGCCCTGTGAGCGGGTCTTTTCTACAGTCCGAGAAATAATAACTAAGAAGAGAAATCGTCTAAAATTTAATACGTTGGAAAAACAGTTGTTTTTTTAATAAAAATGTGTAAAAAAAATTTTTTTTTTAAATTTCCAGTCCACAAGCATCCTCATTCACAACACGTTCTCTTAGATTTCCATGTTATGATACATGTTCACATTATTTGACTGTATCTAAAAAAATATACAAATATTTTTTTATTTAAATGAAGATATGAAATAATCCTAAATGAAATACAATGACTTGGTTTATATTATTGTATATACTAGGTCATAAAATCAGTGTCAGTTGGGTCGGTCCACAGGTTGCCTGTAGGGATTTTTAATGTCCAGCAGATGTCAGTATTTAGTGACACAGTATCAATAGAGTTTTGCAATGTGTCGAAACGCTTCATGACACCTCATCAACTCATCACTAATCAGACAGTATAATTGCTGCAGGCTTGTTGCAATCTAGTGGACAATATAAGTAATTCAGATTAATGACGATGAATTTCACTTTTAAGTGCATACAGTACAGCATTTTTTTTTTTTTTTTTTTTTTTTTTTTTAATATATGACCCAATCCAAACAACCTTTCCCACTCATGGTGCAAATAAACCAAAACAAAAAGTCAACACACATGGTCACACACAACACAACATAACCTGCTCACTAAACTTTGTGGATGCTATAAAAAATGTCCAAACACAACACATAATTCAAAATTACACCCATTTATATCTCCTGCAAGGTATGATGGGAAAAATACAAAACACTCTCCACACTTATCCATGTTCAGTGTTTCCCCCAGAAAATTTGTTAGTTAAGGTGGTGTCTCTCCAGGGTGAAGGGGGCGTCGCCCGGGACAGGCGGATGGGGAAGGGGGTGGGTGGGTGTCTCCATCTCATCGCTGCCACCACAGCATGGGGGACAATAGACTACTACAGACTGTGGCGAAGTAGGCCGGCTTCATCGCATGATCCGATATAAATCTCAATATTTTTTCCGTAAAGTAAAAACAAAACAGTCCTAGTTACTTGAGATACTAAGTATGTCATTGTTTTGACTTAGTAAATATTGACTTACTAAGACAAAATAATGACTAAGTCAAATGAATGACTTACTGTAAATAAGCGTTTGCAAAAAAGAGTTAAAAGTGGGGCCACATGCTGACATATGCTCAACTCATCATGCTTAATTTATTACAGCATTTGGGAAGCCTGTAGTTGATTTTTATTATGTAAATGTTATATTTTTATCAACATGTGATAGCGGGACCCTGCCATTCAAAACTAGGCTGCTATATTACTAATGATTAATGTAACTATAGCTGAAAAAAAATAGTACAATAGCAATAGGAGAGACTATTCATCCCAGAACACCATGGAGCTCATGTAGGCTTTATGATGCAGTTACATGATTATATCAACTATCAGAGACAGAAACTCTTCATTTAACACAATATCCTTTTTTTGCTGCTTCAACACAGCTCAATCAACACAGAAAAAGGTAAAGTGAAATAACTTTGTTATTATAATGCTTGTCTTTCTCTCAGACAGACAGGACTTTGCTGTCCATAACACACACACGCACGCATGCACACACACCGCAAAATGAGCTAACGTTAAGCTAAAAGCTAATTAGCCTTCACCTCAAAGACTGCGAGCGAACTGAGCTGCCGCTTATATTTTTAGAACGTCAACGGGCTCATAGTGATGTTACTAGTAGTTGACTGGGAGGTGTTTATTATAATTTGGGGAGAGTTTGGCTGCATTATGCTCACCTGCTAAACAACTTTCTGCTCACTCCACTGTCTGTCCTTTCTGCCTGTGCCTTGAACATTGACTCCATGCGCTCTGAATACGCACTGCTGATTGGCTGTTACATGCGCTATGAATACGCACTGCTGATTGGCTGTTACCGCTCTGCGTGTAACCAATCAGATGGTTCTGTGGGTGGGACAATGCTGGGTGCTGCAGAGACGTACTGACAGAGGCAGAGGCAGAACTAAGCCGAGCAGCTTGTTAAGACTTTAGTTTAGGCGGTGGCTCTGTGTTGTTAAGGCGGCCGCCTTAGCAACAAAGCGCTGCGGGAAACCCTGATGTTTAGTGCATTTTATCTGCTTGATATTTCTGATTGATTATAAAACTTTAAGGAGGTCGTCATAGAAGTAAACAAGGTAGGAGTCCAACTTTCACATATTCTTAATATCCAATTATATTAATTATAAATGTGTCATATTAATATATTTGTATGTAACATATTTTCCGGACTAGAGCGCACTGGTATATAAGCCGCACCCACTAAATGTTAGGGTACATTTTCCCCATATATTAGCCGCACCGTACTATAAGTCGCAGATATATACGTTGTGAAATGAGTTATTTACACAGAAATATTTTGTAAATGTTTATTTACATACCTTAATTGTTTCCAAATAACACGGCAGTAAAACAGCTTATCAAACAAAACAGAAGTCATGGTCATGGACCCACAAGCTGCGCAAGTTAGCTCTCCAATCAGCTAAATAACTCCACGGTGACGTTTTGGTGAATTTACAGACACATTTGTGAAACAAAACAAAAATAGTGCCATTGTAAGTTAATAATACTAACACAGACAGTAAACGTGTTAGCATATTAGCTAATGTTAATGAGGCTAGCTTGATTACGTTACGATAGCACGTACAAATATGCATGAAAACACTCCTACAGACATCACACATTGGACGGTTTAGTAAGTAAAAATGGTTTGTTATATTGTAAAACTTACAAACTTTACTTGGAGTGATGAATGAAGAATCCATACGAGTAAAATCGCTATAGATGGCGAGAAGTCTAAACAGAACTGTGGTTGAAAAAGAAGCAAAAACAAAAGCACTACCTCTGAAAACAAATGAGGACCCTGCAGTGAGAGATCTTCTCCAAAAGATGGTGTCATAGTACAAACATTAAACACCTCAATGTAATTGCTTGTTTTTTTTTGTTTTTACGCCGTCAGCGAAGAAAAATCCATAAATTAGCCGCACCATTTTATAAACCGTAGGGTACAAGGCGTAGGAAAAAATTTGTGGTTTATAGTCCATAATTTACGGTATATATATATATATATATATATATATATATATATATATATATATATATATATATGTATGTGTATATATATTTTTATTTATTTTTTTTAATTTTTATTTTTTTATTTTTTATAGTTACTTTACATGCAGTCAGCTTTTGGCCACCGACCACATTTTTTTTAGCCCAATGCGGCCCCTAATCTAAGGACTTGTTCACACTGCAGGTCAATTCAAATTTTTTGGCCCATATGTGATCGCACTTTTCACACTGACGTGAAAAAAGCATTAGGCCGCTTTCGTATGTGAAAATAAATCTGATATGTATGGAATGCGACTGCTGTCTGAACGCTCCGTACGCGTCCATCTGACCAATAAGTCATCAAAAAGTGATTAACCAAAATAGACTGCAAAATAAATAGTTGACAAATGAGCCGAAAACAGGCGAAAATAACGTTCTAGGCACTGACATAAAAGTTCCACCACTCTTGTCTGCGACTGCTCGCCCTCACGGGTTTTGGACGAGACATTGAAGCAAACTGCCAGTGAAAATATTGTCCTCTTCCTTCCTAATCTTCTACACGCAATAATTGGGTTCAGAAAATGTAGAGTTTGGTTGCACAAAATTCTTGAAATGGCCACAAATTCACCAGGACTGAGAAGGCAGGTCACATTGCATTCACATCAGACATCGCATTTTTTGTAACGTGAACGATAACCTAATGAGATCAGATGTGACAAAAATATCCAAGTTGGACATCTAACCTGCTGGCACTTTTACAAAAAAGTACTAGTGACAAATCTCGTGAAGACTCTGAAATGAAAGTACATATAATAAAAAGGAATAAAATCAGATCTTGAAGTTTTTTGGGTAGAAATTATAACACCTTAAAGTGCCTTTATTTTATTTTATTTCATTTGGATTTTTTGAAGTTTGCCTTATTTCCATCCATTCATCTATTTTCTACCGCTTGTCCCTCTGGATCGTGGGGGGCCTGGAGCCTATCCCAGCTGCACTAGGGCAGAAGGAATTTCATTTTTTAATTTAATTTTATATTTTACTTATTTTAATTTGATTGTATATTTTTATTTTTATTTAATTTGTCATAGGCTCCAGCGCCCCCCGCGACCCCAAAGGGAATAAGCGGTAGAAAATGGATGGATGGATGGATTTAATTTGTCATATTATTTTTTTAATTTTATTCTATTTTATTTGTATTTCATTTAATTGTATTTCTTTTAATTTAATGTTATATTATAGTTTGTCATTTTAATTTAATCATATTTTTTGTATTTCATTAAATGTTTTATTTGAATTTTATTGTATTTATTTTAATTTTATTTAATTTGTATTTCTTTTGATTCAATTTTATTTTATTTCATTTGTCTCAAGCAGGAGCGAGCCCCTCCAGGCCCCTACTGAAACTGTGTGTTTATTCCTCTGTGTGTGTGTGACATGACAAGTGTGTTGCATCATGGTCAGGGGTGCACTGAAATAAGTTGACTATGAATCACTCAGGTAACTCCTGGTGTTGCTGAGCCGGTCATAAGAAAGCTCTTCCTGTTGCACCCAACGCTTCCCACAATCCTCCAGGAGCTGAGCAGCACCACAGACACAGTGGTGGCAGCAGCAGGTAGGAGTCCAAGTACTTGGTGCACAGTCCTGGACCAGGTTGGTGTGTTCTATACTACAAGGTCTGCCCTCTGCCAGTGAGTTACGAGGAGCTTCTGAAAGACGCGACCTATATCACCGTGTCCTCGAGGCCCACGCCCAACTCGCAGCCCGCCGCCCGGATAGTGAGGAGCATGAGCCTCCGCGCCGCCCTCGCCAAAGGACACACACTCTCACTCGGCGACGAGACCGGGACGGCGCACGAGATCATCGAGGCGTTCTTCAGACGCTTGTTCTTCAGACGTCAGGTGAGGTCCACACCTGGGGGGTGTTCCAGGTGATAGGGTCAACAAACTGAGTAAAAACCTGAATGACCCTAAAAGTGTCCCAGAACAGCTGATCTCACTTCCATCAATCCTGAATATGTTGACTCGGACTTAAATCTACAATAAAAAGATGCTGACTCTGCAATTCACCATAGCAACCAGGAAAGGAAAAGACTGAAAGTGTTTATGGTGACATAAAAATTTTTTTTTTTTTTAAATTATATATATATATATATATATATATATATATATATATATATATATATATATATATATATATATATATATATAGGTAAAAGCCAGTAAATTAGAATATTTTGAAAAACTTGATTTATTTCAGTAATTGCATTCAAAAGGTGTAACTTGTACATTATATTTATTCATTGCACACAGACTGATGCATTCAAATGTTTATTTCATTTAATTTTGATGATTTGAAGTGGCAACAAATGAAAATCCAAAATTCCGTGTGTCACAAAATTAGAATATTACTTAAGGCTAATACAAAAAAGGGATTTTTAGAAATGTTGGCCAACTGAAAAGTATGAAAATGAAAAATATGAGCATGTACAATACTCAATACTTGGTTGGAGCTCCTTTTGCCTCAATTACTGCGTTAATGCGGCGTGGCATGGAGTCGATGAGTTTCTGGCACTGCTCAGGTGTTATGAGAGCCCAGGTTGCTCTAATAGTGGCCTTCAACTCTTCCGCGTTTTTGGGTCTGGCATTCTGCATCTTCCTTTTCACAATACCCCACAGATTTTCTATGGGGCTAAGGTCAGGGGAGTTGGCGGGCCAATTTAGAACAGAAATACCATGGTCCGTAAACCAGGCACGGGTAGATTTTGCGCTGTGTGCAGGCGCCAAGTCCTGTTGGAACTTGAAATCTCCATCTCCATAGAGCAGGTCAGCAGCAGGAAGCATGAAGTGCTCTAAAACTTGCTGGTAGACGGCTGCGTTGACCCTGGATCTCAGGAAACAGAGTGGACCGACACCAGCAGATGACATGGCACCCCAAACCATCACTGATGGTGGAAACTTTACACTAGACTTCAGGCAACGTGGATCCTGTGCCTCTCCTGTCTTCCTCCAGACTCTGGGACCTCGATTTCCAAAGGAAATGCAAAATTTGCATGGTTGGGTGATGGTTTGGTGTGTGTGTGTGTGTGTGTGTGTGTGTGTGTGTGTGTGTGTGTGTGTGTGTGTGTGTGTGTGTGTGTGTGTGTGTGTGTGTGTGTGTGTGTGTGTGTGTGTGTGTGTGTGTGTGTGTGTGTGTGTGTGTGTGTGTGTGTGTGTGTGTGTGTGTGTGTGTGTGTGTGTGTGTGTGTGTGTGTGTGTGTGTGTTTATTGAGCTGTGTTGAAGCAGCAAAAAAGGACATTATGTTAAATGAAGAGATTCTGTCTCTGATAGTTGATATAATAATGTAACTGCATCATTAAGCCTACATGAACTCCATTGTGTTCAGGGGAATAGTCTCTCCTATTGCCATTGTACCATTTTTTCAGCTATAGTTACATTAATCATTAGAAATGCAGCAGCCTAGTTTTGAATGGCAGGGTCCCTGCTATCACATGTTGATACAAATATAACATTTACATAATAAAAATCAACTACAGGCTTCCCAAATGCTGTAATAAATTAAGCATGATGAGTTGACTTGAAACTGTTTAATGTTGCACTTTGTATATGTAGAAGAAAAGTTTTGTCATTGTATTTAATCTGAGCAACAACTTGAGGCAGTTTAATGTTGATTAACGTGGGCAGAATTATTATAGTGTTCCCAATGTTAAAAGGATAAAGCCATTGTTTACAAATTTGGTAAATAACCAAAAAATTTATATTTTGTTGTTTTCTTACTGTACCGAAAATGAACCGAACCGTGACCTCTAAACCGAGGTACGTACCGAACCGAAATTTGTGTACCGTTACACCCCTAATATATATAGATAGATATATATACAGTATATATATACTGTATAAATATATATACACATATATATATATATATATATATATATATATACACACACAGTATATATATGTATATATATATATATATACTGTATAAATATATATACACATATATATATATATATATATATATATATATATATATACACACACAGTATATATATGTATATATATATATATATATATGTATGTGTGGGGGAAAAATCACAAGACTATTTCATCTCTACAGGCCTGTTTCATGAGGGGGGGTTCCCTCAATCATCAGGAGATTTCCTGATGATTGAGGGAACCCCCCCTCATGAAACAGGCCTGTAGAGATGAAATAGTCTTGTGATTTTTTTCCCACACATACATATATTGCGCTCTACTACGGTATCGAGCACTATTTTTTGGATAACCTTATTAAGACATATATATATATATATATATATATATATATATATATATATATGTATATATGTATGTATATATATATATATATATATATATATATATATATGTATGTATATATACATACAGTATATATATATATGAGTGTATATATAATATGTATTATATATGTATGTATGTATGTGTGTATATTTATCTGTATGTATATATGTAATACATATACGTATATTTATGTATATATGTGTGTACTGTATATACAGTATATGTGTATGTATACACATGTATATATATATATATGTTTTATTATTATATATATATCTGTGTGTATATATATATATATATATATATATATATATGTATATATATATATATATATATATATATATATATATGTGTGTGTTTACTGAGTGGCCTAGTGGTTAGAGTGTCCGCCCTGAGATCGGTAGGTCGTGAGTTCAAATCACGGCCCAGTCATACTAAAGACTATAAAAATGGGACCATTTACCTCCCTGCTTGGCACTCAGCATCAAGGGTTGGAATTGGGGGTTAAATCACCAAATGATTCCCGGGCACGGCCAGCGCTGCTGCTCACTGCTCCCCTCACCTCCCAGGGGGTGAACAAGGGGATGGGTCAAATGCAGAGGACACATTTCACCACACCTAGTGTGTGTGTGACAATCATTGGTACTTTAAAGGCCTACTGAAATGCGATTTTCTTATTTAAATGGGGATAGCAGGTCCATTCTATGTGTCATGCTTGATCATTTCGCGATATTGCCATATTTTTGCTGAAAGGATTTAGTAGAGAACATCGACGATAAAGTTCGCAATTTTTGGTCGCTGATAAAAAAAGCTTTGCCTGTACCGGAAGTAGCAGACGATATGCGCGTGACGTCACCGGTTGTGGAGCTCCTCACATCTGCACATTGTTTACAATCATGGCCACCAGCAGCGAGAGCGATTCGGACCGAGAAAGCGACTATTTCCCCATTAATTTGAGCGAGGATGAAAGATTTGTGGATGAGGAAAGTGAGAGTGAAGGACTAGAGGGCAGTGGGAGCGATTCAGATAGGGAAGATGCTGTGAGAGGTGGGTGGGACCTGATATTCAGCTGGGAATGACTAAAACATTAAATAAACACAAGACATATATATACTCTATTAGCCACAACACAACCAGGTTTATATTTGATATGACACAAATTAATCCCGCATAACAAACCCCTCCCCCCTCCCGTCAATACAACTCAAACACCTGCACAACACACTCAATCCCACAGCCCAAAGTACCGTTCACCTCCCCAAAGTTCATACAGCACATATATTTCCCCAAAGTCCCCAAAGTTACGTACGTGACATGCACATAGCGGCACGCACGTACGGGCAAGTGATCAAATGTTTGGAAGCCGCAGCTGCGTACTCACGGTACCGCGTCTGGGTATCCAACTCAAAGTCCTCCTGGTAAGAGTCTATGTTGTCCCAGTTCTCCACAGGCCAATGGTAAAGCTTGACTGTCATCTTTCGGGAATGTCAATAATGACACACCGGCTTTGTTTGTGTTGCTGCAGTCGGCCGCAATACACCGCTTCCCACCTACAGCTTTCTTCTTTGCTGTCTCCATTGTTCATTGAAAAATTGCAAAATATTCACCAACACAGATGTCCAGAATACTGTGGAATTTTGCCATTAATACTTAAGACTTAACAGCTGGCAACCATGCTGTCCAAAATGTCCTCTACAATCCGTGACGTCACGCGCAGGCGTCATCATACCGAAACGTTTTTAGCAGGATATTTTGGCGCGAAATTTAAAATTGCACTTTAGTAAGCTAACCCGGCCGTATTGGCATATGTTGCAATGTTAAGATTTCATCATTGATATATAAACTATCAGACTGTGGGGTCGGTAGTAGTGGGTTTCAGTAGGCCTTTAACATTTAACTTAACTTTTACACACACACACAGACACTGTATATGTATGTATACATATATACACTATGTATATACTATATACAGTATATGTAACATATATACAATATATATATTATATACATCTTTTTATACAAAATATATATATATTGGATATATACTTCTTGAAATAATCTAAAATTTCAGATTTTGTATGCAAGTTTTGTTTATTGTAATAAATATAACTCAAATATGAGTTATATTAACAATGATAAAATACCCCGAAAAATATGTTTCATTAAAACAAATGTATTTAGGAGGACAGATTAAAAGTGGAATTAAATAGCTAAAATCAAGGGAAGGAAAATGCTTGAAATTAGGGCTGGGCGATATATCGATATACGCGATATATCGAGGGTTTGTCTCTGTGCGATATAGAAAATGACTATATCGTGATATCGAGTATACGTTCTCACGCAGTTGCTTTTAGCTGCGGACATTACACTACAGGCTCTTCTCACTCTGTCTTGTCTCTCCTTGTCACAGACAGCAAGCGCACCTTCTTACACACGTCACATACTGTCACGTCATACGTCATATACGTATATATGCCCTCTCCGAGCAGAGAGGTAGCAGCATGGCTAATGTTAGCTGTGATGCTAGCGGAGTGGTGCGAGCGCTAATACAAGAGAAAGAAGGTGCGAATCTGGTAACAAATGAAGGAATAATTAATTCTTAAGAAAAACAGCAGGGGGTCCATCGTCTGGCGGTGGTTTGGCTTCAAGTGGGAATATGTCGAACAGACAACCGTAATTTGTCAAGTGTGGGGTGAAAGCGTTGCTATAAAAAGTAGCATTACTGCTGTAACAAACAGTTCAGGGTGTCCCAAGTTACCGGAGATTGTTAGGTAAGGAGGAGGAGTTTTGTCCCTCCAGAGTTGCCGTAGGGCTGTGATGTAGGGTATGTGTGGTTGTGGAAGGAGGTGTGTGATGTTGACATTAAAGAAGCGGTGGCTACCGAACCTGCTCTAATGTCTCCCGTTTATTATTTTATTAGATAAGTACACTGTTTAGGTGAACGTAAATGACCGCCATAACCATAACACCAGAGGGAGCTCCACTAACCACGTTAAACCCAGATTCCGGTCTAACAAAGGTCTTAACTCATTCTCTTTTTATGCCACATCAATGTGGAATGCGCTCCCAACAGGTGTAAAAGAAAGGACATCTCTATCCTCCAAAACCGCACTAAAACAACACCTCCAGGCAACTTCAACCCTAAACTAACACCCTCCCTTCCACATCATACCTCTTCGGATTGTAAATAATCAAATGTAAACAATCAAATGTAGACATTTTTTCTTATACTTTCTGATCCCTCTCTCTGTGTCCACTACCTGACCCCCCGCCCCTCCATATCCCACACCCCGCATTGTAAATAATTCATTGTATATACTCTGATGATTATCTTGTGTGATGACTGTATTATGAAAATAGTATACATCTCAATCATGAATCAAGTTGACAAAGTTATTCGGGTGTTACCATTGAGTGGTCAATTGTACAGAATATGTACTTCACTGTGCTATTTACTAATAAAAGTTTCAATCAATCAAAAAAAAAACAGGACACTCGGCTACACTGCTAATATGTAGCATCATTTGAATAGTCACCCGCTAGACAATGAAGAGGGCTTACTCCGCACGTCAATATCTCCATTCGGTGCCACACGCCCACAGCATCAAAATGCCGAGGCAAACATTTCCAGATCAACACCGTATGAAAAAGATAGTAATTTTTTTAGTTGTGAATTCCTTCTCTGCATGAAAGTTTAAAAGTAGCATATATTAATGCAGTATGAAGAAGAATGTTTTAATGTAGACACAGAATCATCATACTGCTGTGATTATATGCATCAAGTGTTCATTCAAGGCTAAGGAAAAATATCGAGATGTATATCGTGAATCGCGATATGGCCTTAAAATATCGCGATATTAAAAAAAGGCCATATCGCCCAGCCCTACTTGAAATCAAGGGAAAGAAAATGCTTGGCTAACAGGATTTGACACTGATTTTAGTTACAATAATTGTAAATATAAATTCGAAATATTTACAATAATGTAAGTTGTTTTTTTTAATCGAAACAAATCCAATTACTATTAATATACAATATTTTTTTAATTAACAATATTTATATAATTTCTTATCAGTCCTATATAATGCTAACATATTTAATGAACCATGACCTCAGTATAAAAAATGTATGTTATTGTAACATCTGGTGGTCACAAAGAATCACACGTCACGTCACACATGACAAAAACTCAGCCTTTGTCTAGGACAGTGGTTCGATCAAACCCTAGGGGTTCGGTGAGTCGGTCTCAGGGGTTCGGCGGAGCCTCCGCCGCGGAGGTCATCACACATCCGACTCATCGTGTAAATAAAAACTTCTCCCGATCGGCGTATTATGAATACGGCAACAGCAGAAGTCACACTGATTTGCAGGTGTGTAATTTGTTATGAGTTTATGCACTGTGTTGGTTTTGTTCTTAGAACAAGGTGATGTTCATGCATGGTTCTTTTTGTGCTCCAGTAAAAAAAAACATAACTTTGTCTTGAATTTGAAAAAAACAAAACATTTTATTTTTCACTAAATAAGTGTTCCGTGAATGCGCATATAAAACTGGTGGGGTTCGGTACCTCAAACAAGGTTAAGAACCACTGGTCTAGGAAAAACCCTCCCAGCAAGCAAAGCCAGTTGATGCGACGTTCTTCTTTGGAGCAAAAAAAGTCAGGATTTACATACTCAGTTTTTAATGTCACCTGCTTTCTGGAGTCACAACATAATTTTTTTATTCCATTTGACCTCCTTTTATTCTGTTCATTAATATTACGATCTCACTTTTTGTGTTTTAGTGAGACACTGAATGAAGCACGAGACACCAGTGACTGACCTCAAGGGAGCATAGAAGATATTTAGATCTCACTAGTCCAATTCATCAGTATTTAATATTTTTCTGTCAAATGTCTTTTTTTTTTCAAATAACTTGTCATTTTATTCTATGTTTCTTTTCATTTGTTTGTATTTAATTTAATTTATTTTTTCTGTCAGTCTTTTTATTTTATTTTATTTTATGTTTCTTTCAATTGAATTTGATTTCATTTTATCTTGTCTGTATTTAATTTTTCTGTCAGTCTTTTTTTTTTTTTTTACAAATAACCATTTTTTATGTCATTTTGTTTTATATTTCTTTTAATTTAATTTGACTTCATTTTTTTCATTTTATTTATTTTAATTTAGTTTTGTTTTATTTTATTTATTTATTTTTCTGTCTTTTTTTTTACAAATACCTTAATGTTTATGTCATTTTATTTTATATTTCTTTAAATTTGATTTCATTTTGTGTATTTCATTTCATTTTTATTTTTTTTCATTTTATTTGTTTTATTTAAATTGTATTTCGTTTTATTTTATTTGTATTTCATTTCATTTGTTTGTTTTATTTTATTTGTAATTCATTTAATTGTTTATCTTATTAATTTTAATTTGTTTTATTTTTTGTATTTAATTTAATTTTTCTGTCAAATATTAGTCTTTTTTTTTTACAAATAATTATTTTTTATGTCATTTTATTTTAAATTTCTTTTAATTTAATTTAATTTTTTATTTCATTTTATTTGTATTTTTCTGTCTTTTTTTAACGCCACTTAAATAACTAAGTGGCGTTGAAGCATGTTTTAACATTTCATTGAATGTTCCACGATTGCTGCGACTTGAAATGAAAACGTGTTTACGTCACTTGTTGAACTCTTCATGATGAAAATATTCACTTTTGTACAGTATTTATTTGGTGTACTCGGCTGGTCACACCTTGTATCGTACACCACAACTTCTTCTCTAGCATAAAGATCCAAATATGTACCATAGTGCTGCATTTTATCAATGGATTGTGTAGCGTTTGCCTCGTTTTTGACCGTGATGGCAAACTAAAATAGTGTAATGATAACCGTAGAACCGTGGTACAATTGAGTACATTGATCAATAGATGCCATGTTGAACATACAAGTTGTGTTCTTATGCTGTAGTACTTCCCAGTAGTTTTACTTTCAATACACTGTTGACATTTGTACTTGGATGTTGGTTAGCAATGTCAAATTGTTATTCAGTATGAATGAAAACATTGCCTGCGCCGTTAATAAAAGTGTTATGCTGTTCCTTTCTTGCTGTTTGTATCGTTTGTCAGAAGTGTCCAAACTTACAGAAACATTTAATGATGCGTAGGACCCATCCAATGCTTTAAGTGAAATGGAGTAAAAACATGGCAATATATTTAGAAAGTGTTTTTGTTGCTTTTTTGGCAAGTGGAAATGAAAAAAAATAGTGAGTTACCCAGAATAACTACAAACTAATATAACAGCTTATTTTGAAACACTAGCACAGGGGTCACCAACCTTTTTGAAACCAAGAGCTACTTCTTGGGTACTGATTAATGCGAAGGGCTACCAGTTTGATACACACTTAAATAAATTGCCAGAAATAGCCAATTTGCTCAATTTACCTTTAACTCTATGTTATTATCAATAATTAATGATATTTATCTTTGTGGAAACACTGATCATCTTAATGATTTCTCACAATAAATATATATAGAAACAGATAAATATCAATATGCAACACTTTATTTTTATATTTTCTCTAAGTGCACATTTTTCAAATTGAATATTTTCAAATGATCACTTCTAAGACAGTCTTGTGAAATCACAATATCCCATTTTAACTAGCTAGCCACTAACATTTTTTAACAAATCATGAATTACTTTGCACCATGTTTGTACAAATAACTCATGTAATATACAAAAGTCAACTCTCAAATTTTTAAATAAATCATGTCACACTTTGAACTGGACACCAAATCTGTTATCTGTTTCTTCGTCAGTTAGTGGGAAGCCTGGCATTGCATGCTGTTAACTAGTGTGTTGTACTCTGGTGTGTAACTTGACACTGCAACTCTGAGTGAGTCTTGCAGATGTGAGGCGTGTTCTGTGTTTTGTAGAGAATAAATGATGAAAAAAACACTTAATTGAACGGTTTAAAAGAGGAGAAAACACGAAAAAAATTAAAATTAAATTTTGAAACATAGTTTAACTTAAATTTCGACTCTTTAAAATTCAACCGAAAAAAAGAAGAGAAAAACTAGCTAATTCGAATCTTTTTGAAAAAATAAAAAAAATAATTTATGGATCATCATTAGTAATTTTTCCTGATTAAGATTCATTTTCGAATTTTTATGACTGTTTTAAATAGGTTAAAATCCAATCTGCACTTTGTTAGAATATATAAAAAATTGGACCAAGCTATATTTCTAATAAAGACAAATCATAGCACCCTCAGTGAAAATGAAGATGTGCAATTGACCTATGTGAACTGTTGTAGTAGCCTTTCTGATGAAAAACAGTGATTGTTGTGGGTTCCCATAAAGTGGAAGGAGCTAGTGAGTTGTTTTATGCTCCAGTATCTGTGGGGGGCCAGTCTGTTTTAAGAGGGATGCTTGATTCAGGTAGCATGTCATGCACGCAAAGTGTGGAGGCGAAGTCAAAGCTTAGAGCTGTTGGGCTACTCCCTAGTCCTCGGCCTGTGCCGGAGAAGGTGGTCCTTGTTGGCTGTGGTGGCCTTATGACACAACCCAGGTGCATTTATGACCTTGAAATTGAAGTTTATGGGTCTAAGTTCATTGTGCCAACTTTACTTGTTCCAGGGCAGAAAGATGATGATCATTGGGACCAATGTCATAAGACCCATTATACAGGCAATGAAGTCTGATAATAAGTACTGGCAGCTGGTCTGCTCCAATACTTCTGACCCCAATTGTGAACAGTTTCTTGGACTACTCAGCTGCATTACACGCTGGTCTGGTCCCGAAATGCCTGAAAAAGTTGGTACAGTCAAGCTAAGACAATCTGTCACTCTTGCACCTCAGGGAGAGTCTCTAGTATGGGGGAAGCTGCCCAGCAGTGCTCCTGTGTCACCTGGGAGTACTGTCATTGTGGAGCCCACCTCTTCCCGTTCAACCCCTAGAGACATCATTGTTGGGCGGGTCGTGACACCCATGTGGGGTGATCGTTGGGTCCCAATGAAGGCACCCCATCACAGCGGAAAGTCAAGTCCTTCCTGGGCATTGTGCTCTACAACCAGCATTTCATCCCTGGCTGTTCTTCTCTTGCAAAGCCACTTTACACATTGACTGCAGGACAGAAGAGGAGTGCCAAGGGCTCCTTTGGGCGGAGAAGAGCAGGCACCTTCAGAAAACTGACTCCTCAGGACTGGACTTCTGCTTGTGAGAAGGTGTTTGAGGATCTGAAGAGTGCACTTCTTAATAATGTGGTGCTGGCACACCCAG
The DNA here is from genome assembly GCF_033978685.3 of Nerophis lumbriciformis. NCBI lineage: Eukaryota > Metazoa > Chordata > Actinopteri > Syngnathiformes > Syngnathidae > Nerophis > Nerophis lumbriciformis. The sequence continues at coordinate 23,259,223 of NC_084569.2, forward strand.
AGTTTGAAAGGCCCTTCATCCTCTGCACCGATGCATCCCTTGATGGTCTGGGTGCAGTCCTGTCCCAGGTCCCTGATGGCGAAGAACGAGCGAGACCCATTGCTTTTGCAAGCAAAACTCTCAGCCGCAGCCAAGTCAACTACCCTGCTCACAGACTGGAGTTCTTAGCCCTTAAATGGGCAGTTTGTGATAAATTCAGCCACTGGCTCAAGGGTCACAGGTTTACTGTCTGGTCGGATAACAACTTCCTCACTCACGTCCTGACTAAGCCAAAACTAGATGCCTGTGAGCAGCGGTGGATCTCCAAGTTGGCTCCATATAATTTTGAGATTAAGCACATCCCTGGCACGCAGAATGTGGTGGCAGATGCACTCAGTAGAGACCCATTTGTGACTCCTTTGAGGGAGCGGCTGCTGGGTGAGCCCTATGCTAAGCTGCTGAATCGGGTCTGTGATGTCAGTGATGGATGTGTGCAGGATGCGTTCCGCTTCACTTGCCAGCCACAGTCACTGAGGTGTCATCCTCACATTGACACTATTGAAAGTTCAATGGCCGAAGAAGATGTCTCTTCAATCCTTTCTTCTTTGGATGAATGGGACAGTGCTCCTCGCCAGCGTGCTACCTCACTAGCTGACCACCTCACAACATTGGAACCTCCTGGCCAAGACACTTTGCCTTCCCTGTCACTTGCTGACCTTCAGTCTCACCAACAAAGAGACCCAGTCATCTTAAGAGCTACTTATTATGTTGACATAAAACGCAGGCCCTCCAGACGCGAACGTTGTAATGAAAATCAGCTAACTCTGAGAGTCTTGAAACAGTGGGATAGGCTGATACTTCTGGATGGTATCCTCTATAGAGTCACAAAGGACCCTTTGACCAAGAAGAAGAGGAACCAGTTTGTTGTGCCAGAGTCCTTGAAGGCAGACGCACTGTCTGGCGTTCATGACCAAGCTGGTCATCAAGGTCAGCCCCGCACTCTTGCTCGCCACCGCTTTTTCTGGTATGACATGGAGAAGGATGTCCGCAGTTACGTGAAACAGTGCCGCAGGTGTGTCCTTAGCAAGACCCCCGAGCCTTCAGCAAGGGCCTCGCTACAAAGCATCAAGACCTCTGCTCCCCTAGAGCTTGTGTGTGTTGACTTTTGGAAAGCTGAAGACAGCCACAACAAATCTGTGGATGTTCTTGTAGTCACTGATCACTATACGAAATTGGCACATGCTTTTCCTTGTCAGGACCAGACTGCAAAGAGGGTTGCTAGGAAATTATGGGACAGCTTCTTCTGCATTTACGGCTTCCCCCAGCGCCTTCATTCAGACCAGGGTGCAAATTTTGAAAGTGAACTGATTGCTGAACTCTTGATGTTGTCAGGAGTTGACAAGTCTCACACTTCCCCCTACCATCCTATGGGAAACGGTGGGACGGAGCGGTTTAACCGCACCTTGGTCAACATGTTGAGATTATTGCCCTCTCGCTCCAAGCAGAAATGGCCCCAAATGATCCAGACAATGACTTTTGTGTATAATTGCACTGTGCATGAGACGACTGGGTTTGCGCCTTTTTATTTGATGTTTGGGAGAACCCCGAGATTGCCGGTAGATCTCCTCTTTAAGAATGTGTTTCGGGATGAGACTCTGTGTGACTATAACATATATGTAAAGTCCCTTTTAGAGGACTGGCATTGTGCCATGACGCTAGCCCAGTAGAACTGCTCTGCTGAGCAGAAGCATCAGAGCAAGCAGTACAACAGAAAGGTCAAAGGTCAGCCTCTTTCACTTGGCAACCAGGTGCTGTTGGCAACAAAGGTGTCAAAGGGAAACGTAAACTTTCTGACAAGTGGTTGCCTGTTATACACACTGTGGTGGCCTCAAAACCCGAACTGCACATCTACCGGATCAAGGATCCAGAGGGGAATAAACGTGTTGTTCACCGTAACCTGTTGCTCCAGGTTAACTTCCTGCCGTTAGACGGAGCTTTGGAGGATGATGCTGGACCAGTGGTCATGCCTGCCACAGCAGTATTTGATTGGTGTGAGTCAGAGGTGTCGGATACGGCAGCTGCAACTGTTGGGACATCCCATGCTGGTTCCCTCTTGAGTGCTGATGCTTGTGATGATGGCCGTACTGCCTCATGGGTCCATGAGCAGTCTTCCTTTGATGAGCCTCAGTGTTCAGAGTCCGCTAAAGTAGTCTCCCCTCCAGACAGTGGCCATATTGCTGCTCTGGATCCCCCGATAGCTCTCCCTGCTCCCTCACTGCAATTAGTCCCAGTTGGTACACCTCAAGCATCTGGTGCTGAGAACCAATTTGCCTCACGGTTTGGCAGAGTCATTAAACCTGTTTACCGTTTCATAGAGTCCATGGTTCAACTTGAGTCCATATTAGGGGTCGAGCCAGGCTCCCATACTGTTATTAATGGGTGAGATATGACCAGAAAGCTGTTTTGTGCTGCTCTTGGTGTGGACTCAATGTTCTGAAAAACTAATTTTTCCCTACTCACCCACGATGTTTGGCCTGTGTATGTGTGGTGTATAAGGCACCTCACCTTGTCTATAGAGTACTATAGAGTTCTTGCTAGGCGCCAAGCAAGTCTCTTGTTCTCTTATCCTTTAAATAGGAAGCGTATATTGCTGTTTAATGCAAATTTGGGATTTTCATGGCCATTGTGTTTACACATGTGTACTGTTCTTGCAAACCAGACTTTTGTGTAATTATTGGGGGGTGAGTGTAACAGGGTCCATTATGTCTTGTAAATAATGTATTTTATAATGCTTTATTATTGTTATAATTACACAAAATGTGTAAGTTACATGTAAATACCTGAATATTGTTTGATGTTTTGTCAATGTGGAACCATTGTCTCGTTGTCCCTCCTACTACAATAATTACTGTGACACCTGACTTTATATATGCGTTGGACACGCCTTCCAACTTCCCTTTTGTCTACCATAACGGGAGAGGTAGGCGTCCATGCGACAACAGAAAATGTATTGTGATGTTAAGAACTTCAGTTCACTTTCTTGTTCTGTGTTGTATTTTGTGTAGGGACTCGACGACGGAAAAAACTTATTGACAACAATTGTATTCTGTGTTTTATCAGGTATGTTTATTTCACTGTTGTACGCCCTTTTGTCTACCATAACGGGAGAGAGACTCGACGACGGAAAAAACTTATTGACAACAATTGTATTCTGTGTTTTATCAGTAAAGTGCAGCTGAGCAATCCATGGTGCCGGTCGTGTTTCATAAAAGCCGCACAACGCAGAGGAAAAGACCACCGGTTACATATACAACAATTCTTCTCAAAAAAAGAGGAGTATGCACGTACAACACTTAAGACCTTCAGTATATCAGTATGTGGAATTAAATTATGGAATGGATTAAGCAAAGCAATCAAACAATGTACTAATATGATCCACTTCAAGAAACTCTTCAAACTTAAAGTGTTTACAAAGTACAAAGAAGAAGAACCATGATAAACATTCTGTATTTATTCCATCCATCCATTCTTCCATTCTTTCATTCTTTCATTCTCAAAATAATCTTACTTATATCATTATATGTAATATGACTTACTTCACCAATTATTATTTATTGGTTTATTTTTATTGTGATTACTTATGGAGTATATTGTGAATAAACTGAGAACAGGAAGTGAACAAAAGTTTTAGCAACTGTTATGTAAAAGAAAAGGGGTAGGATTAAATAAGCTCTGCTTCTTCCTACTCCTTTTCGAACATGTTGAAAACTGAAACTGGAAATTGTGATGTATCATGTGTGTATGCTTGCATGTTCGAAATAAACTCACACTCAAACTCAAACTCAAACTCAAACGTGGACCCCGACTTAAACAAGTTGAAAAACGTATTGGGGTGTTACCATTTAGTGGTCAATTGTACGGAATATGTACTGTACTGTGCAATCTACTAATACAAATTTCAATCAACCAATCAAAAATGCTATCCGGTCAGCGTGCTAACAAATTTTTGCCCAAAATTGCATTTTCTAATTACTTAAAAACAAATGTGCTGGTTTTGAAGGTAAAAACTTGCAAACTGTTTTGATTTGTGTTGGGCACTGACGGAGATATATATATATATATATATATATATATATATATATATATATATATATACATATATATATATATATATGTATATATATATATATGTATGTATATATATATATATATGTATATATATATATATGTATATATGTATATATATATATATGTATATATATATATATATATATATATATATATATATATATGTATATACATATATATGTATATATGTATATATATATGTATATATATATATATATATATATATATATATATATGTATGTATGTATGTATGTATGTGTATATATATATATATATTTATATATATATATATATATATATATATATATATATATATATATACAGTATATATATATATCTATGCAAGAGTTATTTCTTTCTATTCAGTCATATTTGAAAACAGCTAGTGTTTTTCCATTTGTTCTCTTTCTGGTTGTCCGCAAGTCCACTGTGAGTTACCCTGACTTTAGGAATGTGAGGAGGAGAGATACTCCTTCTCCTTACCTCATCCTGTCTCAGGCTAAAGTAGAACAATAGACATGTGTACTCGTTCTGGAGGGTGTGGGCTTTTGGCATATTGAAGAACACAGCACTTCCGTAATGTTTTCAGTTCAACTTGGCTACGCAATTGAATGTGTTGTTCTAGGCTGGTCTCTTCAAAGCTTTGAAAATAAATGACAAAATACCTATTCTGTTCTGCTGATAATTCAAACTCAGCTTATATGTCATCGAAAGAACTTGGGATTGACCTGTAACTTAAATTCCCTTGGAGGAACATCTGGTCAGACGCAACAGCACCCCTGGTCTAGACCCATACCAACATATATATAGTACCGGAGATCATCTTATGCGATAGATGGCAACAATTACAGGTAAGTAGATAGGTAGGTAGGTCTTTATTGTCATTGCACAAGTACAACAAAACGTTTTCAGCACAAACCCGTTCAAGATTAGACAAACAAATAGTGTACAGGGTTACAGAACAGGAACGCTGATGGGTCGCCACAAGGCGCCTCGTAAAAGATGGGGAAAAGGTAAACGCTGGGGGAGGATGAGTAAAAAAATACAATCTAGTCTGGGCTCCTAAGGGGGCCCAGTCTGGAGTGGAAAAAATCCTCCATAGCAAAGCACATATACATATGACTTAGACTTAGACTTAGACTTCCTTTTTTATTGTCATTCAAATTTGAACTTTACAGCACAGATACAACATCCATCTCGAGACTTGCAACAAAGGGGGAGGAGTAGGGGCCACGGTGGCAGGCTGCAGCTCTTCAGGCGCTGCCCATCCGTCCATCACCCCTAGGGATTCGTGTTGGATGGGGGCTGGGGTATGGGTGTGTGGCGTATATTTTTGTGGATGCATGTGTGTGTGTGTGTGTAAGCCTACCGCGTGTCTCTGTTCCGCGGCCTTGATGTCGTGCAGTTGCTAGTCCAAAGTCAACAACAAGAAGTGTGTGTCCATGAGAGACAGGAAAGGAGTTTGTTGTGTCTTCGCCGCACTGTCCTTCGGGAGAGTCTCGAAGCCAGGGAAACAACCCAAGTTAGAAGGTTTTGTATGCGAGTGAAAATAAAATTTGCTTTTCACTCTAAATTGTCCTCAAAATTCATCCTGCAGGGCAGACAGTCGGATGTTATACAAATCACAAGCGTGTCCACAGTTCTTCTCGCATCCTCCAATCATTTGTGGCAGCTTTGGGGTACTTTGAAGACTGCCAGCAACTTCCAATTTGACGACAAACCAGAGCAACGCTTAATCCAATCAGCAGATGTCCTGTTGTCATAATTCCGAATAGGTGGATATCTTCACGTCCTCGACTGGAAGGGTCGCCAGGCACGCGGCACTCCTTCTCCCAAGAGTCCGTCATGTGTCCAGCAACAACCGCTCCGTCACGACAAGCAGATTCCCCCAAACCCAAGATCTTGTCAATTTCTTTGAGGCCAGTTAAATAGTTCCAATGTTTAGATTTGGAGAGCAGTGCAAAAAGAGGCAACAAGACAAGACAAAGAAGAAAGCAGGAGACAAAGAAGCAAGCAGGAATTAGAAAGTTAACATTGACGCAAAAATTGATAGCTTTCATTTTTCTTTTCACCACCATTCAAACAGTACACTGTAAAAAAAAATCCTATTTTTATGGTTAATTTACTCTAAATTTCCACTGTAATTTTTCTATTTTTTTTAAATAGTTTATCAAACTGTAGAATTGAAGACCTTATCTGTAAATAAACAATCCGCCTGTTATTTTAAGTAATATGCCAGTAGTGACAAACTATGTATATTTCTATTTTTTTTTACAGAAAAATACCAAATTAATTATACACAGCATTTTCTGTTTTCTTAAATTACTTTCAAATTCATGTAAAATTACAGTAAGTATCTTTCATTAAATATGTAGCTTTTTATATAAAACTCTTATGTCCATACAAACAATCTAACACAGGGGTGTCAAACTCAAATACAGTGTGGGCTAAAATTTCAAACTGAACAAAGCCGCGGGCCAAGATTGAATAAATTAACCTTTTAACAGGGACCCAAACAAGTTTTGCATTGAATATTGAACAAGCAAGGCTTATATAACTTTATAGTGACATGCAAAATCGAGTTTCAAATAATAATAATAATGATTAAAAAATATCAATGGCATATCAAATACAATTTAAATAAACATTGAATGCCTCTTTTCTATTTGCAGCCTTCTGAGGTAAATATCAACATTAACTTTTTCCACAGGCTAATAAATTTGAAAATAAAATAACAATGAATAAAACAACCATTCAGGACTTTAAACTACTCAGTTTGCAACACACTGATCTAATCTGATGTGCCCAAGCCAGATACCTGCCATCTTTTCTTGGATGCTAGTTCATTAATGTCGGCTCAGGCTTTGAGCTGAGGCAACCTTCATTATCGAACAAAGGTGTTCATCAGTCATTATATCTCGTCCACCCGGACCACAGTCTTGGGGGCGTGCCTTAAATGCACTGCCTTTAACGTCCTCTATGAGCTATCGTCACGTCCGCTTTTCATCCATTCTAAAATCGTTCGGACCCAGTCACAAGCAGTGTTGGGACTAACGCGTTACAAAGTAACGCGTTACTGTAACGCCGTTAGTTTTGGCGGTAACTAGTAATCTAACGCGTTATTTTTTATATTCAGTAACTCAGTTACAGTTACTACATGATGCGTTACTGCGTTATTTTACGTTATTTTTTATGTAGTATCGGCTAGAAACTGAGGATCTGATCGTGTTTTATGGCAGCGAAGCAGAGACGTGCTTCTGATTCTTCCTCTGCGCTCTCTGTGTGTGTGTGCGGGTGTGGGGAGGGGAGGGGGGTGCGCAATACAATGTAAACCGTTGGCCAACAAAAAAGTAACCACAGAACACTATACGACTATACGGTATAGTGTTCTGTGGTTACTTTTTGGTTGGCCAAGCGGACGTGACGGCAGGCTGTCCTCACTCAGGTCCACACGGACCTGGAGGGGCGTGCCTTAAGTCCGGCTGGAAATCGGGAGAAATTTGGGAGAATGGTTGTCCCGGGGAGAGGCAAGTATGAGATATTCTCACTTCTTTTCTTTTGTCGAGCACAATTTAGTTAAATGTAAGTTGTGTCTTGGATCAAAGATCCCGTCTACTGCCCAAAACAACAATTCAAATCTGCCTGGTTAGGCTTTGTGTATGTCACGTGTGCCTTCCTTAGGTGAAGCCAGCTTTACAGCTATGTTGTTGATTGATTGATTGATTGATTGAAACTTTTATTAGTATGTTGCACAGTACAGTACATATTCGGTACAATTGACCACTAAATGGTAACACCCCAGTAAGTTTTTCAACTTGCTTAAGTCGGGGTCCACTGATTCATGATACAGATATATACTATCAAATATATACTAACATCATAATACAGTCATCACACAAGATAATCATCAGGGTATATACATTGAATTATTTACAATCCGGGGTGTGGGATATGGAGGAGGGGGTGGGGGGATTAGGTGTGGTTGGTATCAACACTTCTGTCATCAACAATCAGCATCAACAATTGCATCATCAGAGAAATGGACATTGAAACAGTGTAGGTCTGACTTGGTAGGATATGTATAGCAAGTAGTGGACACAGAGAGAGAGATCAGAAAGTATAAGAAAAAATGTCTACATTTGATTATTTACAATCCGAAGAGGTATTATGTGGAAGGGAGGGTGTTAGTTTAAGGTTGTAGTTGCCTGGAGATGTTCTTTTAGTGTGGTTTTGAAGGAGGATAGAGATGCCCTTTATTTTACACCTGTTGGGAGTGGATTCCATATTGAAGTGGCATAGAAAGACAATGAGTTAAGACCTTTGTTAGTTTGGAATCTGGGTTTAACGTGGTTAGTGTTAGTGTTAGTGTTATTATGCTGTTTGTTACTTATGTATGTTATGTTGCAGCTATTTAAAATAGTTTTGTCAATTTGTTCTGGCCTGAAATAAATTGGCCCTTTGAAACATATCTTTGTCTTTGTGTGTTGTATGTAGAGCACATTGCTTAGCAGAGTTCAGTGATGCAAATGCATGTCAAGTTGATCAACAGATTGTATTATTCTCCAGTGCAATAACAGTACTGAAATGAAGGCTAAAAGGGCATTAATGGGAGCTTTAAAAACAAAAAGTAGAAGAAGTAACTAAATAGTTACTTTTCACAGTAACACATTACTTTTTGGTGTAAGTAACTGAGTTTGTAACTGAGTTACTTTTGAAATAAAGTAACTAGCAACTGTAACTAGTTACTGGTTTTCAGTAACTAACCCAACACTGGTCACAAGATATGTGCGGCTTCTGTGCGCACACACACGTGAATGCAACGCATACTTCATCAACAGCGATACAGGTTACACTGAGGGTGCCAGTATAAAAAAACTTTAACACTGTTAGAAATGTACACCACACTGTGAATCCACACCAAACAAGAATGACAAACACATTTTGGGTGAACATCCGCACCGTAACACAACATAAACACAACAGAACAACTACCCAGAACCCTTTGCAGCACTAACTCTTCCGGGACCCCCCCCACACACACACACACCTTGTAGCGTCCCGGAAGAGTTAGTGCTGCAAAGGGTTCTGGGTATTTGTTCTGTTGTGTTTATGTTGTGTTACGGTGCGGATGTTCTCCCGAAATGTGTTTGTCATTCTTGTTTGGTGTGGATTCACAGTGTGGCGTATATTTCTAACAGTGTTAAAGTTGTTTATTCGGCTACCCTCAGTGTAACCTGTATCGCTGTTGATGAAGTTTGCGTTGCATTTAATTGTGTGTGCGTGCAGAAGCCGCACAGTTCACTGGCTGAAAAGCAGACGTGACGATTTTCGGGAGGGGCGCTGAAGTTTGGAAGACTCCCGGGAGGGTTGGCAAGTATTAGAATTAGCGGTAAATGCGGTGTTACCGCGGCACCGCCGCAATATATAATCGGCAGGCCAGCTTTAGTGTTATTTTGATATCGCCTCAAGGGCCAAGTGAAATTACACGGCGAGCCAAATTTGGCCCGCGGGCCAGAGTTTGACACCTACGCTGTAGAATAAAGGTATTTTTCTGCAGAACTGTTTGCATCATCACTTTATTAAAAGTGGTTGATCTTAACAATTCAGAAAAAATCTGTAAAATAATAGTATTTTTCTGTGGAACTGCCAGCATTGTCACTTCATTAAAGGTGTTTGATCGTAATAATTTGGAAAAACTCTGTAGAATAAAGGCATTTTTCTGCAGAACTGTTTGCATCGTCACTTTATTAAATATGGTTGATCTTAATAATTTAGTAAAAATCTGTAAAATTACGATATTTTTCCGCAAAACGTTTCATGAAAATTTTTGTAAATATGTTTTTGATCATTATTTGGTTTACAATGTTTTACTTTAATTTCATGGTTTTCGTTTGGCAGCCGTAGCTGCCAGTAGATGACCGTTTTTTTACAGAATGTTTTTACAGTGTAGTTTTAATTTCAGCGAAAACAAAGGTTGTATTTGCACTGTCGTTCCCCCACTACCAAGGGTACCTAGGGTTGTACGGTATACCGGTAATTGTATAGTACCACGGTACTATACTCTGTTTGAAAAGTACCAGGTCCCTGGCATGACGGCGCGTCGAAACTAACGATAAAGCTATAACACTGAAACGCTCCCTCAGGAAAGGTGCTTTAAGACATGGCTAGCCAGCTAGCGGCTAACATTCATCCGCAGTCGGCAGTGTTTTAGCTTCCTCTAAATCACTAATCCTCGCTTCCATGTCAACGAATTAAGTAAGTTTCTTACATGTACCATTATCACTGGAGGACAAATAGCTAAACATGCTTCACTACACACCGTAGGAGGATACGATAGCTAACCGCTAACAGCAAGCTAGCACCCTGAATGTAAACAAATGCCATGGGTGGATGTACACCTGACATTCACTGTAATGATACCAAAATACAATTATCTTTATATAAAATGTATATTATGTTTATAAACTCAGGAAATATGTCCCTGGACACATGAGGACTTTGAATATGACCAATGTATAATCCTGTAACTACTTGGTATCGGATCGATACCCAAATTTGTGGTATCATCCAAAACTAATAAAGTATCAAACAACAGAAGAATAAGTGATTATTACATTTTCACAGAAGTGTAGATAGAACATGTTAAAAGAGAAAATAACCAGATATTAACAGTAAATGAACAAGTAGATTAATAATAATTTTTTACAGTTTGTTCCTCATAATGTTGAGTTGTCTCATATGTTCACTGTTTTATTTAAGGACAAAATTGCAATAAGAAACATATGTTTAATGTACCCCAAGATTTGTTGTTAAAAAAAAGCCAATAATGCCTTTTATTGTGGTACCCCTTATTTAGAAAAGTACCGAAAAGTATCAAAAAAAATCGAAATACGTTTTGGTACCGATACCAGTGCTAAAATATTGGTATCGGGACAACCCTAAGCGGCATGTGTGTCTAACAAAATTCGACAACAAACGTGACATGGTAGCACAATTCAATAGCATCAAGCTTCGCTATTGGTAGCTTTTTTGAGGAATTAGCCAAATTCGACAGAATACCGGATCCTCATCCAAAGTCGAAAGTGTTGTGGAAACAGAAGAAAATGGTGGATCTTATAAAGCCAGAGGCGGTGCAACAATGTACTGGTGGTTTGTTTTCTTTGTTTGAATTTTTCCAATCTGTTTGATCTAAAATTTACAAATTTACTGAACTGTGAAATGCTGCGGAAACACAAGCCACACAGATAGTTACAGAAATTAAAGGTTCCAGGAACTTAAAGCCATTTTTTCCCCTGGCACGGATCCATGTGACTAAAACAGAAGCCGTGTTTTTTCATGTTTCCTCCTTCCTGATGAGCATGAAACAAGCCTCTCAGACATGAATATGTGACGTTATGTGTGCTGTTATTGACTGCAGCAGTCCATAAAGTATATGTATTTTTATTTTGTAATAATATGCAAACTGTATAACACATTTTACAGTTAATAATAAATGCAATTAATAATTAGTGCAACCAGGGGTTTTCTCATGGTGTGTTTAGTACTTTTTGTTTTAATGAAAAAAAAAGAATATTCCTTTTTATTACAGGTGTCACGTCATATTGTCATTTTATATAAAAACCTGGAAATAATGGGTGTCGAAAAAATCTTTCTTACTAAATATATTTGTTCTTTCCATTTTGACAAAAAAAAATGCATATTTTAATAGTCAAGTGTTATCATATATTCCAAACTTTTTTTTTTGTTTAGTAAAATAAATATCTAAACATTTAAAGCAAGTTATTCATCTAATTGTACTTAAAAAATATAATGAATGAACACAGAGACAGTTGTGTAATGATATAATTCATACATTTATATCCGAGGCTCCAGTCATAACTGCAATGTGGCCTATCAACAGAAGTTGTGTTATTTTTTTGTAGCTATAAAGTACATGGAAAGGGGAAGTATTTGAATTAAATTTTTATAAATAATTAAAAAAAATAATGTGTTACAATTGACTGGTGTCTTTTCAGCAGTGTTTTTCAACCACTGTGCCACGGCATACCAGTGTGCCGTGAAATACAGTCTGGTGTGCCGTGGGAGATTATGTAATTTCACCTAATTGGGTTAAAAATATTTTTTGCAAACCAGTAATTATAATCTGCAAATGTGCCGTTGCTGACTGTCGGCGCTGTCTAGAGCTCGGCAGCATAACCATGTAATACTTTTCCATATCAGTAGGTGGCAGCAGGTAGCTTATTGCTTTGTCGATGTTTGTCGTGATCACAATATGCAAACGACAGCGGGAGGCAGTGTGCAGGTAAAAAGGTATCTAACTCTTAAACCAAAAATAAACAAAAGGCGAGTGCCGCTAAGAAAAGCCATTGAAGCTTAGGGATGATGGCTATGCAAAATGAAGCTAAAACTGAACAAGCTGCAAAGTAAACAAAAACAGAATGCTGGACGACAGCAAAGACATACAGCGTGTGGAGCAGACGGCGTCCACAAAGTACATCCGTACATGACATGACAATCAACAATGTCCCCACAAAGAACGATAGCGTCCGCACAACTCAAATAGTCTTGATTGCTAAAACAAAGCAGATGCGGGGAATTTTGATTGATTGATTGAAACTTTTATTAGTAGATTGCACAGTGAAGTACATATTCCGTACAATTGACCACTAAATGGTAACACCCGAATAAGTTTTCCAACTTGTTTAAGTCGGGTCCCACTTAAATTGATTCATGATACAGATATATACTATTTTCATAATACAGTCATCACACAGGATAATCATCACAGTATATAAATCAAATTATTTACAGTACATTATTTACAATCCGGGGTGTGGGATATGGAGGGGGGGAAGCGTTCAAGGAAGACATGAAACTTCTGCAGGAAAATACCAACAAAACAGGAAAAGCCACCAAAAATAGGAACGCAAGACAAAAACTAAAACACTACACACAGGAAAACACCAAAAACTTCAAAATAAGTCACGGTGTGATGTGGCAGGTTGTGACAGTACACCTACTTTGAGACAAGAGCTATAGTGATGCATGGTTGGTTATGGTTAAAATTCATATCCAACAATTGCGAGAATGACTTTTTATTGTCAATATCAGCAGCTGAGTTTAATGTTTTTATGTTTTCTGCTCGAGATTTTTTCAACGCAAGAAATGTGCCTTGGCTCAGAAAATGTTGAAAAGCACTGGTTTACAGTACAGCAGTGTTTTTCAACCTTTTTTGAGCCAAGGCACATTTCTTCCGTTGAAAGAATCTGGAGGCACACCACCAGCAGAAATCAATAAAAAAACGAAACTCATTTGACAGTAAAAAGTCGTTGTCGCAAGTGTTGGATATGAATTTAAACCATAACCAATCATGCATCACTATAGCTCTTGTTTCAAAGTAGGTATACTGTCCCGACCTGTCACATCATGCCGTGACTTATTTTGAGTTTTTTGCTGTTTTCCTGTGTGGAGTGTTTTAGTTCTTGTCTTGCACTCCTATTTTGGTGGCTTTTTCTCTTTTTTTGGTATTTTCCTGTAGCAGTTTCATGTCTTCCTTTGAGCGATATTTCCCGCATTTACTTTGTTTTGGCAATCAAGAATATTTCAGTTGTTTTTATCCTTCCTTGTGGGGACATTATTGATTGTCATGTCATGTTCGGATGCACTTTTGTGGACGCCGTCTTTGCTCCACAGTAAGTCTTTGCTGTCGTCCAGCATTCTGTTTTTGTTTCCTTTGCAGCCAGTTCAGTTTTAGTTTCGTTCTGCATAGCCATCCCTAAGCAATGCCTTTTCTTAGGGGCACTCACCGTTTTTTTATTTTTGGTTTAAGCATTAGACACCTTTTTACCTGCACGATGCCTCCCGCTGTTTCCGACATCTACAAAGCAATTAGCTACAGGCTGCCCCAACTGATATGGAAGAGTATTACACGGTTACTCTGCCGAGCTGTAGACAGCACCTACACTCAACAACAACACATAATTTGCAGACTATAACTACTGGTTTGCAAAAAATATTTTGAACGAAATTAGGTGAAATTAGATAATCTCCCACGGCACACCAGACTGTATCTCACTGCACACTAGTGTGCCGCGGCACAGTGGTTGAAAAACTGAGTACAGAACACTTCTTGTCACTGACACTGGGGGCGCGGTCTATTCAAATTGCACATGGGTGACGTACTATCAGGCCACGAAGAATACGGCTCGCTCATTGGCCAACGACAGCCGGTCTGCTGACAACAACGCGTGTGTTTGGACCAATCAGGGAGCGCTTTACACCATCGATTCTGTTTGGACATGACGTAACTACCGTAAAACAATATGGCGTCCTCGGAGAAACATGATTGCCGATGAGTCTAACCGGATAGACCGCCGCCTCACGTGAGGCAACGTTGTTGTCTGACGTAACGTTTTCGGTAAAATACATCCATGTTGTAGGCGTTGGTGAGCGCACCTGTTTATTTTGAGCACGGACTTTCAATTCGAGTGCAGTTGCTCGTCGGCGCTCAAGATGGATGGTGGAGAGTACGTCTCCCCAATGGAGAACGTGGACCCGACTTTAGCTGAGTTAGTGGGAGATGAATTCACACTGGGGGACTTCGATGGTGAGTTCGTGTCACTGCTAACTGTGTGAAGTGTTTACCTGGCTTTGCTTGGCCTGGCTGATAATCAAGCGCGATATGCTCGTAGGTGCCGCGCAAATGACTAAAATGCACGTTGCAAGTCACGTGACATGCATATTCACCAAAATTGCCGTTCTGTGTTTGTTACACCTGTTGCGTTGATGTGCACAGAAACATAACTCATCACACTGTTATTACGGTAGAGAACAATTGTCCAAAGTGCGGCCCGGGGGCCAGTAGCGGCATGCAGCTCCAGTTTTGTTGGCCCCCAACGTGTTGTCAAAAAACAGGAAAAATTTAAGAAAAAGACCAAAACAACCTAATGTAAATTAAAAAAAATGTAAATTCTTGATTTAATTAAATTTAAGTATACTTGTTATTTAAGTACATGCCTATACTCTGCTCAAGATACAGAAAAATGCATTTTTAAATGTAATTTCTTCAAAAAATAACCATTTTGATAATATATTTTTCATGTGGGATAAAAACATCATTTAAAAAACACTCAGACACCAAAGCGCATCAATTTAACTTTTTTTTAATCAGCCCCTGAAGTCCACTAGCAGCTATTAAAATTCTAAAATAAGGTTGCTGAATAGACAATAGTTTTATTTCTGACCATCCAAGATAAACAAAAGGCTCTCATCACACTTTTTTACGGTATAGAACAGGTGTGGCCCAAAGTGCGGCCCGGGGCCATTAGCGGCCTGCAGCTTGAGTTTTGTTGACCCCCAACATGTTGTCAAAAAACAGGCAAAATGAAAGAAAAAGAGCAAAACAACCTAATGTAATTAGAAAAAAGCAGAACATTTATTTAAAAAAATGTAAATTCTTGTGTTAATTAAATTTTGATATAGTTTTTATTTTGTAAAAAAAAAGCCTATACTCTGCTCAAGATGCAAAGAATATGCATTTTTTTAAAGTTTTTTTTTTCATACAAGAACTATTTTGATAATATATATTTCAAGTGGGATAAAAACATCATTAAAAAAACCACTATAAGACACCAAACGTATCAATTGAACTTTTTTTTTAATCAGCCCCTGAAGTCCACTATTAGCTATAAAATTCAAAAATAATGTTGCTGAATAGACCATAGTTTTATTTCTGGCCGTCCAATAAAAAGAGCAAAACAATCTAATGTAATTAAAAAAAAGCAGAACATGTAAAATTTTTATTTTTTATTCTTGTATTAATTAAATTTTAATATACTTTTTATTTTGTGTAAAAAAAAAAAAAGAAAGGCCTGGACTCTCTGAAGATGCAAAAAAATGCACTATTTTTAAAAAAAGTTATTTTTTCAAACAAGAACTATTTTGATCATATATATTTCAGGTGGGATAAAAACGTCATTAAGAAAAACACTAAGACACCAAAACGCATCAATTGAACTTTTTTTTTGTTATCAGCCCCTGAAGCCCACTAGCAGCTCTTAAATTCTAAAATAATGTTGCTGAATAGACAATAATTTTATTTCTGACCGTCCAAGATAAACAAAAGGCTCTCATCACACTTTTATTATGGTATAGAACAGGTGTCCAAAGTGCGGCCCGGGGCCATTAGCGGCCTGCAGCTCCAGTTTTGTTGGACCCCAACATGTCAAAAAACAGGAAAAATGTAAGAAAAAGAGCAAAACAATCTAATGTAATTAGAAAGAAGCAAGAACTATTTTGAGAATATATTTTTCATGTGGGATAAAAACATAATTTAAAAAAACACTATAAGACACCAAAACACACCAATTGAACTTTTTTTAAACTAACCCCTGAAGTCCTCTAGCACAGTGGTCCCCAACCACCGGGCCGCGGCCCTGTACCGGTCCGTGGATCGATTGGTACCGGGCTGCACAACAAATTAAAAAAATAAAAATATATACAGTATATATATTTTATATTTTTATTAAATCAACATAAAAAACACAAGATACACTTACAATTAGTGCACCAACCCAAAAAACCTCCCTCCCCCATTTACACTCATTCACACTCATTCGCACAAGGGGTTGTTTCTTTCTGTTATTAAAATCTCTGGTTCCTACATTATATATCAATATAGATCAATACAGTCTGCAGGGATACAGTCCGTAAGCACACATGATTGTATTTCTTTATGACAAAAAAAAAATACCACCCCCCCACACTTAAAACCAATTTGTTATTATTAATCAGTATTAACATTTTTCTAGTAGTTTTGCCATATTTTCAATTGTTGCTGCATTTTGTACTTTGAGATTTTTTCAAGTGTTTACAGATATTTAATTACTTTTTTTTTTTAATTAAAAACAACTTGAAACAAATGTAGCATCTTCTGATGGTGTTATTATAAAATGTACTCGTGTTTAGAGACTCTACTTCTATCCCTCCATGTCCCTGTTGAAAGATGCTAGCTGCAGCGAGCATGGCGTCACACTTGCTCTAATTGGACTTTCTCTGCCTTATAGTCCTGTCCTCTTAACATTTGCGCATTTTGTGGATGACTGTCCGCGGGTGTATCTGCAATATACAAAAATCACGTCCATATCACAGACATGCTGACAACGCTCCAGACAGTCACAATGACATGCACTTTGTTTGCATCCGGTTTCGGTCGTGTGGTTTTCAGTGATCAAAGTATTTTTTCGGTGGTCAAGTTTTCGTTACATCACTTGTCAATAGTACGCAAATAATAGACTATATATGTTAATTCATACTGTAACAATGTTACAATGTTATGTTCGTGTGGTTTGGATTCAATGTCAGTTTTTCCCATGGTCGCAAACACACCGTCCGTGCCTAAAAGGTGATTGGTGGAGAATGAGGAAGTGTTGTTACGTGTTAAAGTAAAAGTACCACTGATAGTCACACACACACTAGGTGTGGTGAAATTGCCCTCTACATTTGACCCATCCCCTTGTTCCACTCCCTGGGAGGTGAGGGGAGCAGTGAGCAGCAGCGATGGCCGTGCTCGGGAATCATTTTGGTGATTTAACCCCCAATTCCAACCCTTGATACTGAGTGCCAAGCAGGGAGGTAATGGGTCCCATTTTTATAGTCTTTGGTATGACTCGGCAACTCACGACCTACCGATCTCAAGGCGGACACTCTAACCACAAGGCCACTGAGCACTGAGTGTCCGGGGAAGCGCGCACTCACGGAGACAAAAGTGTGTGCACGGGATGTAAAACCTGTTGGAATTGTGCCGTTTGTTATCATAAGAATGGTAATAAAAGTAAAAAATAGCGTCGGACTTTGTGTGATTTCTTTTAGGGGCTACAATATATTATATTACTAATTCATTCATTTGTTTTCAAGTTTAAAAAAAAACGTATTTTCAAAGTGTGGTAGTAGTAAAAATACTGCAGTGCGCAACATTCAATTATCCATCCATCCATCCATCCATCTTCTTCCGCTTATCCGAGGTCGGGTCGCGGGGGCAGCAGCCTAAGCAGGGAAGCCCAGACTTCCCTCTCCCCAGCCACTTCGTCCAGCTCCTCCCGGGGGATCCCGAGGCGTTCCCAGGCCAGCCGGGAGACATAGTCTTCCCAACGTGTCCTGGGTCTTCCTCGTGGCCTCCTACCGGTCGGACATGCTCTAAACACCTCCTTAGGGAGGCGCTCGGGTGGCATCCTGACCAGATGCCCGAACCACCTCATCTGGCTCCTCTCGATGTGGAGGAGCAGCGGCTTTACTTTGAGCTCCCCCCGGATGGCAGAGCTTCTCACCCTATCTCTAAGGGAGAGCCCCGCCACCCGGCGGAGGAAACTAATTTCGGCCGCTTGTACCCGTGATCTTGTCCTTTCGGTCATAACCCAAAGCTCATGACTATAGGTGAGGATGGGAACGTAGATCGACCGGTAAATTGAGAGCTTTGCCTTCCGGCTCAGCTCCTTCTTCACCACAACGGATCGATACAGCGTCCGCATTACTGAAGACGCCGCACCGATCCGCCTGTCGATCTCACCATCCACTCTTCCCTCACTCGTGAACAAGACTCCGAGGTACTTGAACTCCTCCACTTGGGGCAAGATCTCCTCCCCAACCCGGAGATGGCACTCCACCTTTTTCCGGGCGAGAACCATGGACTCGGACTTGGAGGTGCTGATTCTCATCCCAGTCGCTTCACACTCGGCTGCGAACCGATCCAGTGAGAGCTGAAGATCCTGGCCAGATGAAGCCATCAGGACCAAATCATCTGCAAAAAGCAGAGACCTAATCCTGCAGCCACCAAACCGGATCCCCTCAACGCCTTGACTGCGCCTAGAAATTCTGTCCATAAAAGTTATGAACAGAATCGGTGACAAAGGGCAGCCTTGGCGGAGTCCAACCCTCACCGGAAACGTGTCCGACTTACTGCCGGCAATGCGAACCAAGCTCTGACACTGATCATACAGGGAGCGGACCGCCACAATCAGACAGTCCGACATTCAATTACATTAAAGGGAAAACCCTGCTAGCGTAAGGTACTTTTTAAAAACCTTTATTTTGTAAGCGCAGTTATTGTGAAGGGAGGAAGTGTGCTGCTGTTCTAACCTTGACGAGTGTGGAGACGACTTGAAACTGTTTAAAAAAAAAAAAAAAAAAAAGCCTCTCAAGTTGCGAGTACTGTTTGTACGTCAATGTTACATCCATGATGTCGTTCACAACAACAAAAGCAACTGAGATGTGTTGTGGGTGTATGGATTGTAGGGCTGGGCGATATGGCCTTTTATTAATATCTTGATATTTTTAGGCCATGTCACGATACACGATATATATCTCGATATTTTGCCTTAGCCTTGAATGAACACTTGATGCATATAGTCACACCAGTATGATGATTCTATGTGTCTACATTAAAACATTCTTGTTCATACTGCGTTAATAATATATGCTCATTTTAAACTTTCATGCAGAGAGGGAAATCACAACTAAGTCAATTTACCAAAACTGTATTTATTAAACAGTTATTAAGCAGTGGCACAAACATTCATGTCATTTCAAAACAGAAAGTGCAAGATTGTCAGAGACATTTTAAAACAAGCTATAAGTGCACTTTTGTGATTGATGTCACCAAGATGACTAATCAAAACAACACTAAATTAAAGTGTACTTTTTGGACAGAAAGCCACTACAATAGTTAAAAACAAATAAAGTGCACTTTTGTGCATGATGTCACACAAGATATTTCAATAACTGTCAAATAAAAATGAGCTGCATAATAGGAAATCAAATAGTGTATGTCCTTCGCTATGTGGTAGGTTCCTGCGGACGTTATCTCCTTCTGTTGATTTTTTTTTCATACAGTGTTGATCTGGAAATAGTGGCTTCAGCATTTTGTTGGGTGTGGCACCGGCCGGAGATGTTGACATGCAGAGTTTCAAACACTCTTCATTCTCTAGTGGGTGACTTTTCAAATGATGCTACATTAGCAGTGCTGCTAGTTTTTGTAGCAACGCTTTTGTCGCATAAATGTTGAACATATTCCCGCTTGAAGCCAAACCACCGCCAGACGATGGATCCCGTGCTGTTTTTCTTGGGAATTAATTCTTCCTCCATTTGTTACCAAATTCGCACCTTCTCTCTCTCCTATTACCACTTGCACCGCACCGTTAGCATCACAGCTAATGTTACCATGTCGCTACCTCTCGGCTCCGCGGGAGCGTGTGACGTGTGTAAGAAGGTGCGCTTGTTTTACGTCTCTGTGAGAAGGAGACACAAGAAAGAACGCATGCAGTGTAATGTCCACAGCTAAAAGCAACTGCGTGAGAATGTATACTCGAATATCATGATTTAGTAATTTCTATATCGCACAGAGACAAACCCGCGATGTATCGAGTATATCGATATATCGCCCAGCCCTAATGGATTGTTCTGTTTAGTTTTTCAGGGATGAATGAGGGGTCCTAGACACGTTATTTCCCAAACAAATGTTCCTTCTCCTCCCAATGACATAATTTCACTCACATTTATGTGAATTTCCCTGATATTAGGTGTTTAACAGTCGATTCCGTTCTGTTAGCTCCGTCCGCAGTTATGTCAACGCGGAAATGCCTTCCTTTTTTTGTTGAGTTTAGTGGTTTTCGATTAGGCATACGAGCGATGTCAAATAACAAGTGGCAACCATGGTAAGAGCCCAAACCTCTAGTAAACATGGTCTTGTTTTCACTCATACGCTCACTCATCCGTTTCACCGTTACAAGCTCTGGAATTTGCATTTTTATAATATTTTCATGATCGTGAGAAGCCAAAATCATTTCATTAATTGTCCAGCCCGTATGAACATAAAATTGACAAACGGTAAGTTTTGTCTTTAGATGGGTTGTACTTGTATAGCGCTTTTCTACCTTCAAGGTACTCAAAGCGCTTTGACACTACTTCCACATTTACCCATTCACACACACATTCACACACTGATGACATAGATGTATGCAATCTGTCCATATTAGCGTTGTACGGTATACCAGTACTAATATAGTACCGCGATACTAATTAATCATGAATCGGTACTATACCGCCTCTAAAAAGTACCGGTTCCCCCGCAACCCCCCTTTTTTTCCCCCTAGTGACATTGCTGGTTTTACGAGTAGAGGAGCGTGTTCGGCAAGCAGACACAGTGTGTAGACAGAAAAGGCAGAACGGACGCATTTTGGCTTAAAAACTAACGATAAAGTGGGCTAACGTCCAGCCGCAGTCTGCAGTGTTTTAGCTACTTCTAAATCACTAAACCTCGCCTCCATGGCGACAAATAAAGTATGTTTCTTGCATTATCACTGGAGGACGAGGAATAGCTAAACATGTTTCACTACACACCGTAGCTCACCGGCATCACAATGTAAACAAACACCATGGGTGGATCTACACCTGACATCCACTGTAATGATACCAAGTACAGGAGTGTATCTAGTCGATACTACTATGAATACATCGATGTTTTTTAGTATCACAAAATCTTTTTTTGTTTTTTTAAAATGTATGTTTTGTTTATAAACTCAGGAAATATGTCCCTGGACACATGAGGACTTAAATGATGACCAATGTATGATCCTTTAACTACTTGGTATCGGATCGATACCCAAATTTTTGGTATCATCCAAAACTAATGTAAAGTATCAAACAACAGAAAAATAAGTGATTATTACATTTTAACAGAAGTGTAGATTTGTCCCTCATAATGTTGACAAAATAATAGAATGATTAATGGCACAATATGTTACTGCATACGTCAGCAGACTAATTAGGAGCCATTGTTTGTTTACTTACTACTAAAAGACAAGTTGTCTAGTATGTTCACATTTTTATTTATGCACAAAATTGCAATAAGAAACATATGTTTAATGTACCGTAAGAATAAAGCCAATAATGCCAATAAAAATAAAGCCAATAATGCCATTTTTTGTGGTCCCCTTTATTTAGAAAAGTATCGAAATACATTGGTATCAGGACAACCCTAGTCCATATATGTAATATATGTCCGTTTTCAGCATTTTTACGTACAAAAAATAATATTAAAAAGGCCCCCGTATACTTTGACTTTTCGTTATGTGACCCTCGGTGAAAAAAGTCGGGCCCCCCCTAGTATAGAAACACTCGACCACAATAAAATATTTAAGGGTAATATAAAATATACAGAAGTATCTTATTGAATAGGCAAAATCAACATTATGAACTGTTGAGGGCAAGTTGTGCTTTCATGAGGGAGTCCATCGACCAGCGAGCTCATACCCACTCATGTAATCCCACTTAATCATCATGTCAAAGAGAGGAATGTGTAGACTGTGAGACACTTATGATAGATGACAGGCCTCGGGTTGGGTGTTTGTTTACATATTGTCCCATAACTGTGCCAAAATGGTATCACTTGAAACGGCGCCTGTGCTTATACGGCGCTCGAACAAGTAGACTTAAAAAGATGTAGGAAAACTAAAAAATGTTGGCCATAAACAATGGCTTTTTTAATTGTAATACTCCAAAGACATGCACCTGGGGATAAGTTGATTGGCAACACTAAAATTGGCCCTAGTGTGTGAATGTGAGTGTGAATGTTGTCTGTCTATCTGTGTTGGCCCTGTGATGAGGTGGCGACTTGTCCAGGGTGTACACCGCCTTCCGCCCGAATGCAGCTGAGATAGGCTCCAGCATCCCCCGCGACCCCAAAAAGGGACAAGCGATAGAAAATGGATGGATGGATGGATGGATGGACTGTGACATGCAAGTTGACAACAGTAATGAATAATATACTTAAATAATGTAAAAGAAATGCTATTATTACTAAGTAATATATTAGTCCTAACAAAGGAAATATGTAAAAAAAAAATTCACCGTACTTTAAGTACATACATGCTCAGTATTCCATGCGACCATGCAAGAGTTATGTATTATTAAGCAAAATACAGTCACTTTCCAATTTTATTTCACAACATGAACTGGGTCGTCATATGTTTTTTTTTACACAACATGTGATGGTGGTTTTTAGGTCAAAATGTTGCATAGATTATGTTTTACAGATCATCTTCAAGCCGCTTTCTGACCGGCTCTACAGGATGTTCCCTCTATTTATGTGCCTCCACTTCAACTGCGTCCTCTCCCCGTTATCTCTGTTGTAGTTTTTAGCTCTTCCATAGCAAGCCTACTGACAACTGTGGGTTAGAACTATACGCTACTTTGTATTAGAAATGGCAACAGCGGAGCATGCCCCCCCCCAACAAGAGGATAGAGAAAAAGGAGGAGTTTTTTTTACAACAGAGTCGGATTACAATGGCGGACTTGCACAAAGCACTTTGGGTAAATTTCTACCAAATATGGAGATATCCGCCGAAGTCATAACTTGGGAAAACGTCACAAATGGAGGAATTTCCAATCTGCTCGTTTGGAGGAAGTTTGAAAAAAGGCAACATTGTTTTATAAATATCTCCACCATGCCTCCATGGTTTGAGGACTTACATAGATCCCAAATACACAAAAACAGGTACCAATGGGTAAGAAAAAATGTTTTTAGCATAATAGTACACTTGTTGCCGGTGGTTGAGTCTGTATCTTTTAAAGTGAAGTACTGTATTTTCCCGACTATGGAGTGCAACGGTATATAAGCCACACCCAAACATTTTTAAAAGGAAAAATATTTTCCCTGCAGATATATACGTTGTGAAATGAGTTTTTTACACCGGTATTTTTTGTAAATGCTTATATACATACCTTTATTGTTAATTGTTTCTAAACAGCTTATCAAACAAAACAAAAGTCATCATCATGAACCCACCAGCTGCGGAAGTTAGCTCTCCAATCAGCTAAACAGAATCAATAATGTTTTGGTGAATTCACTGAGGAATTTGTGAAACTGAAACAATACAAAAAGAATGCCATTGTAAGTTATTAATAATAACACAGACACTTGTAAACGTGTTAGCATATTAGCTAATGCTAACAAAGCTAGCTTGATTACATTACGATAGCATGTACAAATATGCATGAAAACACTCCTACGGACATCACACTGTTTAGTAAGTAAGAATTGTTTTATTCCTATTGTAAAACTTACAAATGTATAGAAGACCAAACGCCACTTCTTCCGGTTGTTGAAAGCACCAACTGGTAGAAACGGCAGCCCCTGCAGTGAGCAAATTTGTCCAAAAGATGGTGCCATAGCACAAACATTAAAACACCCTCTCATTGTTTTGCTTGTTTTTTTTTGTTTTTTTTTACAAAATAATTTTTATTATGGCTGTCAGCCAAGAAAAATCCGTAAATTAGCCGTAGGCTGCAAGTGTAGGAAAAAAGTAGCTATTAGATATGCGCGGTTTGCGGACACAACCGCGGAGTCCGCGGATAAACCGCGGTCGGGCGGGTAAAAATAGATTTTAAATAGATGCGGGCGGTTGGCGCTTGAACCAATTCGGAAATATATATACATAGTTAAATGTTGTTACCCACATACGAAAAACGAGCAGTACTCTTTGAAACAGTCAATTATTCATCAGGCACCGCCAGGGGCGCCGAAAAGGGGGGGTAAAGGAGACTGATTCTAGGGCCCCATGATGGAGGGGGGCCCAGAGAGGCCCCTAATGATGATGAAATTATAATACAGAAAAAATAATGACACTGTGTTGGGGGCCCTGTAAAGATTATTTTCATGGAGCCCAAAATCCCTAGCGGCGCCCCTCGGCACCGCGTCCCAGCAACAAGTGCCGCAAGTGAGCGCTTCTTCAGCGCAGCAGGGCGCATTTTAGAGGCCAGGCGCATTTTAGAGGCCAGGCGCTCTCGCATGAATCCTGGCACTGTAGATGCCATTTTATTCCTGCATAGTGCTAACAAAAAAAAAAGTAAGTAGACATACGGTTGGATATGTTAAACGAATTAGTCTACGTTACCTATAGGCTATACCAAATAAGCCCATGTCTAACCTATATTGAGTTCGGCCAGCTAAATAATTTTGATGGTTACGTGTTGTTTGGGCGCACTACAATGCAAAGGAATTAAGGCAATTGCGTTGTTTATTGTGGTTTTTTTCTATTTGAGATATACTACTATGTGTAAATAATTATTTGGCCTCGCTTTCAAGTGAAGCGCATCTCCGATTGGCGACAATGTAAGGCTATTTAGCCTGCTTTGTTTGTCGCGACCGTCTATTTTCATTATAATTCAAGTTTGATGATAAAGTGCAGTCTGATGGGTTTGATTTCCCCCCTTCAGCTATTTGCCTTGGCCAATAAGTTGCAGGTAATTTATTATTATTATTTATTTAATTTATTTTTGTTTAAATAGAGATGACATACATATGTTATTGTATAATTTAAGTTTGTGCGCGTGATTGACAGCCTAAGGCTTATGAGGCACATTTTTTATTTATTTTTTTATTTCAACTTAAAAACGTATGAGCCTATGCCTATGCCTAGAATATAGGCTATGTGTTTATCTTTATTTTCCTGCCTGTCGTTGACAATGGAGATTGTCTGATATTTTGTCATGGCTGCAGATCAATCAATAAAGGTTCATCTTTGTCGCGAAATTGTTCACTGCTTCACTGTGCACCCCACCCTCGTCCCTATTTGAGCATTATAACGTTAACAAGTTAATATTCATTGAAATAAATTCAGAACTTTTTTTTTACCTAATGAAAATATAGGCCTAGTCTTTCTAAAACATTTTTGTAACTTCTTAAAAGCCTCGTTCTGCTTTCTGCAACTGCGCACACAAAGTGTGAGGAACGCACTCCTGATCTGAGGGCATTGGCAACAATAGTCAACACTTTCTTAATGGAAATGACAATAATATTATAATAATTATACATAATATTATCACGCATTAATATCTCTTAGCCACTAATGCGTGGCCAAGATATATTAATGCGTGGCACGCATTGAATGTCTCTGCTGCATTTGATCAGTCTCCTTTCTTTAACAGGCAAAAGCTTTATAACCTCACTAATGCCTTGCATCGTCTATATTAGATATATAACAACGGGCGGGTGCGGGCGGGTGTGGTTTTGATAAAATGTTGGTTCGGGTGGATGGCGGATGGTTGACGACTTTTGTGATGCGGTTGCGGATGAAATAATTGCCTATCCGCGCATCTCTAGTAGCTATGGTCCGGAATTTACGGTACAACCAAACAAGTGCTTCAGTTTGAGCGTTCTAGCAAGATTTTTTTTGAATGCATTCTAACTCATAAATAAACTAATATAAAAGTCAGCTCACAATAAAGCCAATGGGAGGTCCTCTATTTTGCTGATAAAGCCCTCCAAAAAACATAGAAAAAGCGCCAACAATACTCCATTTAATTTTTTTTACTTGAATATTAACAAGTATTACTGATATTGTTATTATATTATTGGGGCGGTCTAGCTCGGTTGGTAGAGTGGCCGTGCCAGCAACTTGAGGGTTCCAGGTTCGATCCCCGCTTCCGCCAACCTAGTCACTGCTGTTGTGTCCTTGGGCAAGACACTTTACCCACCTGCTCCCAGTACCACCCACACTGGTTTAAATGTAACTGAGATATTGGGTTTCACAATGTAAAGTGCTTTGAGTCACTAGAGAAAAGCGCTATATAAATATAATTCACTTCACTTCACTTCACATAAGCGCTAACGCAGACGGACTATTTATAGCGGCACATTGTCACAGATGGCTAACTAGCTTGTGTGGCTATGTTGACATCACTGGCTGGTGAGCTGCTTTCTCCCCTCTGTGCTCGTCAAACTTTATTGTAGATCATAAATAACACCTCTCACCTGGATAGTAGAAGGATGAGGACATTATCCGACAAGTTGGTACACTTTGACAGCCAATATAGACCAGGGAATGACAAGAATGACACAAGGAGACACTTCATTCCACCACCCCCTTTTCTCCGTAAGGAATGTCATTCTTCATCTAATTGGTACTGTACCAAGATCCTGGCAGTCAACATCCTCGTGACAGCAGACGGTGTACAGAAAGTGATGTTTTATTATGTTTGTTGGATCTCATGAAGTCTGCAGTGAGTAATAATCAGGGATGTTGTCAAAGGAAGAGCAAGCCTTGTGATGCGTTTTTGAAATTAATGTGCCGCCGTATGCTTAAAATGATTAAAATACGTAAATATGACGTGTTATGCCCAAATGCAGCTGAGATAGGTTACAGCATCCTCCACGACTCCGAAAGGGACAAGCGGTAGAAAATGGATGGATTATGAATGTTACTACATTACATATAAACTTAAAGCATGTATATGAAACCTTAATTAATCACTGATTGGCGATGGTTCCACGCTGCCTGCAGGGAAGTCAGGTGATTTGAAACTAAAAGTTGTAGCATTGCATTTCGGTTTGTTTTGTGCATTGCTCGAGTAGCCGCTGGTAGCGTACGTTATGATTAAAGTTAATTGTTTACTGTTTAATCAGTCAGGGTTTACCCAAGATTGCCAATATACATGGGGCGATGGGGGCGTGGCTCGAGGCGTGATCATACACATATACATACAGTCGTGGTCAAAAGTTCACATGCACTTGTAAAGAACATAATGTCATGGCTGTCTTGAGTTTCCAATAATTTTTACAACTCTTATGCTTTTGTGATAGAGTGATTGGAGCACATACTTGTTGGTCACAAAAAACATCCATCCATCCATCCATCTTCTTCCGCTTATCCGAGGAAGCCAAGCCACTTCGTCCAGCTCTTCCTGGGCCCTAAACACCTCCCTAGGGAGGCGTTCGGGTGGCATCCTGACCAGATGCCCGAACCACCTCATCTGGCTCCTCTCGATGTGGAGGAGCAGCAGCTTTACTTTGAGCTCCTCCCGGATGACCGAACTTCTCACCCTATATCTAAGGGAGAGCCCCGCCACCCGGCGGAGGAAACTCATTTCGGCCGCTTGTACCCGTGATCTTGTCCTTTCGGTCAAAACCCAAGCTCATGACCATATGTGAGGATGGGAACGTAGATCAACCTGTAAATTGAGAGCTTTGCCTTCCAGCTCAGCTCCTTCTTCACCACAACGGATCGATACAGCGTCCGCAATACTGAAGACGCCGCACCAATCCGCCTGTCGATCATACAATCCACTCTTCCCTCACTCGTGAACAAGACTCCCAGGTACTTGAACTCCTCCACTTGGGGCAGGGTCTCCTCCCCAACTCGGAGATGGCACTCCACCCTTTTCCGGGCGAGAACCATGGACTCGGACTTGGAGGTGCTGATTCTCATCCCAGTCGCTTCACACTCAGTTGTGAACCGATCCAGTGAGAGATGAAGATCCTGGCCAGATGAAGCCACATCATCTGCAAAAAGCAGAGACCTAATCCTGCAGCCACCAAACCGGATCACCTCAACGCCCTGACTGCACCTAGAAATTCTGTCCATAAAAGTTATGAACAGAATCGGTGACAAAGGGCAGCCTTGGCGGAGTCCAACCCTCACTGGAAACGTGTTCGACTTACCGCCGGCAATGCGGACCAAGCTCTGACACTGATTGTACAGGGAGTGGACCGCCACAATCAGACAGTCCGATACCCTATACTCTCTGAGCACTCCCCACAGGACTTCCCGAGGGACACGGTCGAATGCCTTCTCCAAGTCCACAAAGCACATGTAGACTGGTTGGGCAAACTCCCATGCACCCTCAAGGACCCTGCCGAGAGTATAGAGCTGGTCCACAGTTCCACGACCAGGACGAAAACCACACTGTTCCTCCTGAATCCGAGGTTCGACTATCCGGCGTAGCCTCCTCTCTAGTACACCTGAATAGACCTTACCGGGAAGGCTAAAGAGTGTGATCCCACGATAGTTGGAACACACCCTCCGGTTCCCCTTCTTAAAGAGAGGAACCACCGTCCCGGTCTGCCAATACAGAGGTACCGCCCCCGATGTCCACGCGATGCTGCAGAGTCTTGTCAACCAAGACAGCCCCACAGCATTCGGAGCCTTAAGAAACTCCGGGCGGATCTCATCCACCCCCGGGGCCTTGCCACCGAGGAGCTTTTTAACTACCTCAGCAACCTCAGCCCCAGAAATAGGAGAGTCGACCACAGATTCCCCAGGCACAGCTTCCTCATAGGAATACGTATTGGTGGGATTGAGGAGGTCTTCGAAGTATTCCCTCCACCGATCCACAACATCCGCAGTCGAGGTCAGCAGAACACCATTCTCACCATACACGGTGTTGACAGTGCACTGCTTCCCCTTCTTAAGGCGGCGGATGGTGGTCCAGAATCGCTTCGAAGCCGTCCGGAAGTCGTTTTCCATGGCTTCCCCGAACTCCTCCCATGTCCGAGTTTTTGCCTCCGCGACCGCTGAAGCCGCACACCGCTTGGGCTGTCTGTACCTGTCCGCTGCCTCCGGAGTCCTATGAGCCAAAAGAACCCGATAGGACTCTTTCTTCAGCTTGACGGCATCCCTCACCGCTGGTGTCCACCAACGGGTTCTAGGATTACCGTCACGACAGGCACCAACTACCTTGCGGCCACAGCTCCAATCAGCCGCCTTTACAATAGAGGTGCGGAACATGGTCCACTCAGACTCAATGTCCAGCACCTCCCTCGTGATATGTTCAAAGTTCTTCCAGAGGTGGGAATTGAAACTCTCTCTGACAGGAGACTCTGCTAGACGTTCCCAGCAGACCCTCACTATGTGTTTGGGCCTGCCAGGTCTGTCAGGCATCCTCCCCCACCATCGCAGCCAACTCACCACCAGGTGGTGATCGGTAGAAAGCTCTGCCCCTCTCTTCATTCGAGTGTCCAAAACATGAGGCCACAAATCCAATGACACAACTACAAAGTCGATCATAGAACTGCGGCCTAGGGTGAAACAAAAAACATTCATGAAGTTTGGTTATTTTATGAATTTATTATGAGTTTACTGAAAATGTGACCAAATCTGCTGGGTCAAAAGTTCTGTGTTTGATACACCTGTTTGACATCACACGGACTTTCTGGAGGAAAGTTCTGTGGTCAGATGAAACAAAAATTGAGCTGTTTGGCCACAATACCCAGTAATATGTTTGGAGGAGAAAAGGTGGACCCTTTAATCCCAGGAACACCAATCCTACCGTCAAGCATGGTGGTGGTAGTATTATGCTGTGGGCCTGTTTTGCTGCCAATGGAACTGGTGCTTTACAGAGAGTAAATGGGAAAATGAAAAAGGAAGATTACCGTATTTTCCGCACCATAAGCCGCCCCGTGTTATAAGCCGCGCCTTCAATGAACGGCATATTTCAAAACTTTGTCCACCTATAAGCCGCCCCGTGTTATAAGCCGCATCTAACTGCGCTACAGGGAATGTCAAAAAAACAGTCAGATAGGTCAGTTAAACTTTAATAATATATTAAAAACCAGCGTTCTAACAACTCTGTTCACTCCCAAAATGTACGGTAATGTGCAAATGTGCAATCACAAACATAGTAAAATTCAAAATAGTGCAGAGCAATAGCAATAACTTAATGTTGCTCGAACGTTAATGTCACAACACACAAAATAAACATAACACTCACTTTCTGAAGTTATTCTTCATTCATAAATCCCTCGAATTCTTCTCCTACGGTGTCCGAATTAAAAAGTTGGGCGAATTACGGGATCCAAAATGGCCGGCTCCGTCTCGTCGAAGTCATCAGAGTCAGTGTCGCTGTTGTTTTTCCAGCAGTTCCGTGAATCCTGCCTTCCGGAAAGCTCGGACCACAGTTGAGACCGAAATATCCGCCCAGGCATTTACAATCCACTGGCAGATGTTGGCGTATGTCGTCCGGCGCTGTCTCCCTGTCTTAGTGAATGTGTGTTCGCCTTCGGTCATCCATTGTTCCCACGCCGTTCGCAGTCATGCTTTAAATGCCTTGTTGACACCAATATCGAGCGGTTGGAGTTCTTTGGTTAATCCACCCGGAATGACGGCGAGTGTTGTATTTGTGTGCTTCACTTGTTTTTTGACACCATCTGTGATGTGGGCGCGCATGGAGTCGTATATCAACATGGACGGAGCTGCGTGAAAAAAGCCACCCGGCCTCTTCGCGTAAACTTCCCTTAACCACTCGCTCATCTTTTCTTCATCCATCCATCCCTTCGAGTTAGCTTTTATGATGACGCCGGCTGGAAAGTTCTCTTTTGGCAAGGTCTTCCTTTTGAATATCACCATGGGTGGAAGTTTCTGGCCATTAGCATGGCAAGCTAGAACCACAGTGTGTCGCTTAGTAGGAGCCATTTTGTGGTCTTTACAGATGTAAACACACAAAGGAAATGAAACGTAATACCCGCGCGCTTCTTCTTCTACGGGGGCGGGTGCTTACCTTGGCAGTTGCTTATACCATAGAAGAAGAAGCGCTTCCGCTTCTACGGGGAAAAAAGATGGCGGTTGTTTACCGTAGTTGCGAGACCTAAACTTTATGAAAATGAATCTTAATATTAATCCATATATAAAGCGCACCGGGTTATAAGCCGCACTGTCAGCTTTTGAGTAAATTTGTGGTTTTTAGGTGCGGCTAATAGTGCGGAAAATACGGTACCTCCAAATTCTTCAGGACAACATAAAATCATCAGCCCGGAGGTTGGGTCTTGGGCGCAGTTGGGTGTTCCAACATGACAGTGACCTCAAACACACGTCAAAAGTGGTAGAGGAATGGCTAAATCAGGCTAGTAATAAGGTTTTAGAATGGCCTTCCCAAAGTCCTGACTTAAGCGTGTGGACAATGCTGAAGAAACAAGTCCATGTCAGAAAACCAACACATTTAGCTGAACTGCACCAATTTTGTCAAAAGGAGTGGTCAAAAATTCAACCAGAAGCTTGACAGAAGCTTGTGGATGGCTACCAAAAGCGATTTATTGCAGTGAAACCTGCCAAGGGACATGTAACCAAATATTAACATTGCTGAATGTATACTTTTGACCCAGCAATTTGGTCACATTTTCAGTAGACCCATAATAAATTCATAACAGAACCAAACTTCATGAATGTGCTCCAATCACTCTATCACAAAAAAATAAGAGTTGGAGAAAATATTGGAAACTCAAGACAGCCATGACATTATGTTCTTTACAAGTGTATGTAAACTTTTGACCACCACTGTGTGTATGTATATATACTGTATATATGTATCTATCTATGTATGTATGTATGTATATATTTTTTATTTTTTATTTATTTATTTAATTTTTTTTTTTATAAGTCCAATTTTATAATGTATTGCTTAAATGTGTTTTTTTTTATTAAATAAACAACTAATCTTTAGGTGTGGCGGTTTTTACTTTGCCGTGGCGGTGCGCCACGATCAATAACGTGTAGGGGAAACCCTGCCAAGTAATTGTGGCATTAGACTTTTGCAAACTACCGTACTGTTCACCAGATAAATGTGGCAGGTTGGTTTTGTTATTTCAGGTTAAAACTGCAGGTCCAGAAATTTCAATCTAGTTTCCGTGCTGCTGCAACATTTTGCACTGTACTGTTTAAACTTCATCAGCACGACAAAAGTAACTACAGCGTTCATATTGCAGTTTTCCGACTGCGCTTGTCAGTCTGGGCCATCATCAGCAAAAAAGGAACACATAATATTTCAAGGCCGCGATCACAAGCTGTCTGTGTTCAAGGCCAGTCTGCAGCATTGGCTGGGGTGTCCCGTCTTATCTTCCCGCTGGTTAACGGCCTCCACGCTCCTAGGCCCTATTTAAACACCCATGGCCCCATTTGATTGGCCAACGCTTTTCCGTTTCACCCAAGGACATGAAGTAATAAGCACAGTTGTAGTGGTTCCTTGCCAAGTTTTAGACCTACAAGTAACAGTGTGGTCTGCAAATGTGATCTAGTTCAGTGTTTTTTTAACCACTGTGCCACGGCACATGTGAGATACAGTCTGGTGTGCCGTGGGAGTAGGGCTGGGCGATATGGCCTTTTTTTAATATCTCGATATTTTTAGGCCATATCACGATACACGATATATATCTCGATATTTTGCCTTAGCCTTGAATTAACACTTGATACATATAACCACACCAGTATGATGATTCTATGTGTCTACATTAAAACATTCTTGTTCATACTGCATTAATATATGCTCATTTTAAACTTTCAGGCAGAGGAGGAAATCACAACTAAGTCAATTTACCAAAACTGTATTTATTAAACTGTTATTAAGCAGTGGCACAAACATTCATGTCATTTCCAAAACAGAAAGTGCAAGATTGTCAAAGACATTTTAAAACAAGCTATTAGTGCACTTTTGTGCATGGTGTCACTAAGATGACTTATCAAAACAACACTAAATTAAAATGCACTTTTTGTACAGAACGCCACTACAATAGTTTAAAACATGTCACACAAGATATTTCAATAAGTGTCAAATAAAAATGAGCTGCATAATAGGAAATCAAATAGTGTTCGTCCTTCACTATGTGGTAGGTTACTGCAGACTTTTTGATTGATTGATTGATTGAAACTTTCATTAGTAGATTGCACAGTTCAGTACATATTCCGTACAATTGACCACTAAATGGTAATACCCGAATAAGTTTTTCAACTTGTTTAAGTCGGGGTCCACGTAATTACACGTATTCCACGACATTATCTCCTTTTGTTGTTGACTCTTTTTTTCATACGGTGTTGATCTGGAAATGTTTGCCTCTGCATTTTGATGGTGTGGGCGTGTGGCACTGAACGGAGATGTTGACATGCGGAGTAAGCACTCTTCATTCTCTAGCAGGTGACTTTTCAAATGATGCTACATATTAGCAGTAATGCTACTTTTTGTAGAAACGCTTTTGCCCCACACTTGACAAATTACAGTTGTCTGTTCGACATATGCCCACTTGAAGCCAAACCACCGCCAGACGATGAACCCCCTGCTGTTTTTCTTGGGAATTAATTCTTCCTTCATTTGTTACCAGATTCGCACCTTCTTTCTCTCGTATTAGCGCTCGCATCACAGCTAACGTTACCCATGCCGCTACCTCTCTGCTGCGCGAGGGCGTATACGTATGTGACGTATGACGTGACAGTATGTGACATGTGTAAGAAGGTGCGCTTGCTGTCTGTGAGAAGGAGAGACAAGACAAAGTGGGAAGAGCCTGTCGTGTAATGCCAGCAGCTAAAAGCAACTGCGTGAGAACGTATACTCGAATATCACGATATAGTTTTCCCATTTTCTATATCGCACAGAGACAAACCCGCGATATATCGCGTATATCGATATATCGCCCAGCCCTATGTGGGAGATGATCTAATTTCACCTAATTGCGTTGAAATATTCTTGATTGCCAAAACAAAGTAGATGCGGGAAATATCGCTCAAAGGAAGACATGAAACTGCTACAAGAAAATACCAAAAAAAGAGAAACAGCTACCAAAATAGGAGCACGACGACTTTTTACTGTCAACCGAGTTTCGTTTTTTAATGATTTCTGCTGGTGGTGTGCTATGGGATTTTTTTCAACGCAAAAAATGTGCCTTGGCTCAGAAAAGGTTGAAAAACACTGGTCTAGTTCACAGAGGAATGTAGTTCATCATGGAATCGGCACCATTTGTTACTAAACGTTTTCTTTGAGTTGAGAAACGATTTTGAACCGAATCGTCAACCCAATAATCGAAATGAAACCACAAATTGCTCACAACCATAGTACTTCAGTTCAGTTCAGTTCCAGTTTATTTGGAACATGCATACGATACAATGTAATGCATCACACAGTTCCAGTTGTTTCATTACAGTATGTCCGTAAAGGAGTAGGAAGAAGCAGAGCTTATTTAATCCTACCCCTTTCATACCATAGCAGTTTGATCCAATTTCATTGTTCTCTGTAACAGAACAGTGAACAAATAAATAATAATAAAAACAATATAACATAGTAAGCATACAAGTATTAAACACATAAATAATTTTTGTCTCAATAAAAAAAAAAAGAAGAAAGGGTTCAAGATGTTCATCAAAATTCTTGTTCTGTGTACTTTGGGAACACTTGTAGTTTGAACAGTCTCTTAAACTGAATCCAATTGGTGCTTTGTTGGATTTCTTTGCTTAATCCGTTCCATAATTTAATTTCACATACAGATATGCTAAAGGTTTTAAGTGTTGTACGAGCATACATGTTTTACATTCGATTTTCCTCTAAGGTTATTTATCCTCTTTTGTTGAGAAGAATTGTTGTACATTCTTGGGTATCAGGTTATAGTTTGCTTTGTACATAATTTTAGCTGTTTGCAAATGCACCAAATCGTTGAATTTCAATAATTGTGATTTAATCAATAAAGGGTTTGTATGTTCTCTGTATCCAACATTATGTATTATTCTTATTGATCTTTTTTGTAACACAGTTAGTGCTACGGTAGTTGTTTCCCCATATTTCTACACAATAACTCAGATATGTAACACTCGTGAGCAGTAGAGAATATTAAGTGTTTTTTGGTCTAGAACAGGGGAGCACGGTGGACAGGGGGTGGTGCATGTGCCTCACAATACGAAGGTCCTGAGTTCAATCCCGGGCTCGGGATCTTTCTGTGTAGAGTTTGCATGGTCTCCCCGTACTGCGTGGTTTCCCCCCGGGTACTCTGGCTTCCTCCCACCTCCAAAGACATGCACCTGGGGATAGGTTGATTGGCAACACTAAATTGGCCCTAGTGTGTGAATGTGAGTGTGAATGTTGTCTGTCTATCTGTGTTGGCCCTGCGATGAGGTGGCGACTTGTCCAGGGTGTACACCGCCTTCCGCCCGAATGCAGCTGAGATAGACTCCAGCAACCCCCCGCGACCCCAAAAGGGACAAGCGGTAGAAAATGGATGGATGGATGGTCTAGAACAGTAGTCCCCAACCTTTTTGTAGCTGCGGACCGGTCAACGCTTGAAAATTTGTCCCACATATTTTTTGTTTTTTTTTGTCATAAAGAAATACAATCATGTGTGCTTACGGACTGTATCCCTGCAGACTGTATTGATCTATATTGATATATAATATATATATTGTGTTTTTTATGTTGATTTAATAAAAAATAAAAAATAAATTTTGTATTTATTTATTTTTATTTTTTTCTTGTGCGGCCCAGTACCAATTGGTCCACAGACCAGTACCGGGTTGGGGACCACTGGTCTAGAACATGTTTTGCTTTATTCATTATTGATGTGTTTCTTGCTACTTTATGTTGTATATTTTTTTTTACATGAGATTTCCAATTCATTTTATCATCTATTATTACACCCAAAAATGTGTTTTCTTTTACCCTTTCAATATTTACTTTGTCTATTTGTATTTGTGTTTGACTTTCTTTTCTACTGTTACCAAATGGCATTATTTTAGTCTTACTGAGATTCAAAGATAGTCTGTTTTTGTCACACCATCTTTTTAATTTGTTGATTTCTTCTGTTATTTGTATTAGTTTCTGTGTGTTCTCTCCTGAACAAAATGCCGTTGTATCATCTGCAAATAATACTAACTTTATTAGTATGTAAAGATATGGATCAAATTAGCAGACTTCAAAGTGACTGCTGTGAAAAAGAAACAAGAAAACTAGCACATGATGTTTATAAATGATATATAATTCCATAACGTGATGAGTTATGGCATGTACTGTATATTCCAACATGGATATACATTCATGTTGGAATGTATATTCTTCTTTATTAGGATGTCAGCATATTTAGATTTTTATTAATTTGCCGATTTCCTCAGAGATTCTCCAGTATGTCAAGGGCGACATCCCAGACCTGTTTGAGGAGCCGATGGCCATCTCTGGCTCTCTCAGCACCTCTCCTCGACCCGCCAATCAAAACCCTCAGACTCCCCAAACATCGACCCCAGTTGTCCCACAATTCCCCAACGCCGGCCTCTCTGCCCCCCAGTCGCTGTCACCCAGGTCCGGGTCGCTCCCGCCTTCTCTCTCCCCTACTCAGACCCCTGCCACAGCATCCACAGGGCAGCAGCATGTGACCCGCAGCCTCCAGCCACGACCCCCAGTGGTCCAACCCATCCAACCCCAACCGATGGCTCAGCCCACCATCCAGGTTTGTGCATTTTATACACGTGTCATCTTTGAAGTTGAGAAAAGCTTGTTTTAGTTAATCGGTGCCTTAAAGCTAAGTTATTGAAAAGTTTGTTAGTGCACAGTTTAAAGAATTCTTAGACACCTATGATCTGCTTTCTCAACAACAATCAGGTTTTAGAAAGAGACAGCACCGTAACCGCTGCTATTAAAGTTGTTAATGACATTATTGAGACACTGGATTGCAAAAAATATTGTGCAGCTTTATTTATCGACTTGTCAAAAGCATTTGATACTGTCCACTCTATATCATTTTGGCAGACGGACTACACAGGACTGGCCTACCTCAGCATATTGTAAAGTGTTTTTCTAATAGCATGTCCGATAGAACCCAGTTTGCTAAGTCCTCTTTGTCTTTCCTCCCTGTATTAAAGGGTGTACCTCTGGGTTCCATATTACAAACCCCGTTTCCATATGAGAAATTGTGTTAGATGTAAATGTAAACGGAATACAATGATTTGCAAATAATTTTCAACCCATATTCAGTTGAATATGCTACAAAGACAACATATTTGATGTTCAAACTGATTAAAAAAATCTTTTTGCAAATAATCATTAACTTTAGAATTTGATGCCGGCAACACGTGACAAAGAAGTTGGGAAAGGTGGCAATAAAAACTGATAAAGTTGAGGATTGCTCATCAAACACTTATTTGGAACATCCCACAGGTGTGCAGGCTAATTAGTAACAGGTGGGTGCCATGATTGGGTATATAAACAGCTTCCCAAAAAATGCTCAGTCTTTCACAAGAAAGGATGGGGCGAGGTACACCCCTTTGTCCACAACTGCGTGAGCAAATAGTCAAACAGTTTAAGAACGTTTCTCAAAGTGCAATTGCAAGAAATTTAGGGATTTCAACATCTACAGTCTATAATATCATCAAAAGGTTCAGAGAATCTGGAGAAATCACTCCACGTAAGCGGCATGGCCAGAAACCAACATTGAATGACCGTGACCTTCGATCCCTCAGACGGCACTGTATCAAAAACCGACATCAATCTCTAAAGGATATCACCACATGGGCTCAGGAACACTTCAGAAAACCACTGTCACTAAATACAGTTGGTCGCTACATCTGTAAGTGCAAGTTAAAGCTCTACTATGCAAAGCGAAAGCCATTTATCAACAACATCCAGAAACGCCGCCGGCTTCTCTGGGCCCGAGATCATCTAAGATGGACTCATGCAAAGTGGAAAAGTGTTCTGTGGTCTGACGAGTCCACATTTCAAATTGTTTTTGGAAATATTCGACATCGTGTCATCCGGACCAAAGGGGAAGCGAACCATCCAGACTGTTATCGACGCAAAGTTCAAAAGCCAGCATCTGTGATGGTATGGGGGTGCATTAGTGCCCAAGGCATGGGTAACTTACACATCTGTGAAGGCACCATTAATGCTGAAAGGTACATACAGGTTTTGGAACAACATATGCTGCCATCTAAGCACCGTCTTTTTCATGGACGCCCCTGCTTAATTTCACCAAGACAATGCCAAGCCACATTCAGCACGTGTTACAACAGCGTGGCTTCGTAAAAAAAGGGTGCGGGTACTTTCCTGGCCCGCCTACAGTCCAGACCTGTCTCCCATTGAAAATGTGTGGCGCATTATGAAGCGTAAAATACGACAGCGGAGACCCCGGACTGTTGAACGACTGAAGCTCTACATAAAACAAGAATGGGAAAGAATTCCACTTTCAAAGCTTCAACAATTAGTTTCCTCAGTTCCCAATCGTTTATTGAGTGTTGTTAAAAGAAAAGATGATGTAACACAGTGGTGAATATGCCCTTTCCCAACTACCTTGGCACGTGTTGCAGCCATGAAATTCTAAGTTAATTATTATTTGCAAAAAAATAAAGTTTATGAGTTTGAACATCAAATATCTTGTCTTTGTAGTGCATTCAATTGAATATGGTTGAAAAGGATTTGCAAATCATTGTATTCCATTTATATTTACATCTAACACAATTTCCAACTCATATGGAAAAGGGGTTTGTAGGTCCTTTGCTGTTTTCCATCCATATAAATAATCTCTGTGATAATGCAGGGTTTCCCCTTAATGTCACGGCATTGTGTATTTCCCCCACACCTTGAAAATATAGATATTTTTTTGATTTTTTTGTAACTTGAAAACAAATTAAAGTAATGTATTATAGCCCCCAGAAGAAAACACAAAGTCCAACGCTATTTTTAACTTTTAGTACCAAACTTATGACAACAAATTCCAACACGTTTTACTTCCTGTGCAAACACTTTTAGTCTCATGATTCTGTGCTTTCCCGGACTCGCAACAATACTTCCTCATTCTCCGCCAATCACCTTTCAGGCACGCACGGTGTGTTTGCAACCATGGGAAAAACTGGAGCGTTGTCAGCATTTCTGCGATCTGGACGTGATTTTTATATCTATTGCATATATACTCGCGGACATCCATCTACAAATGCGCAAATATTAAGAGGACAGTGGCAGCTTTTAGGCAGAGAAAGTCCAATTAGAGCAACAGCGCCAAGCAAGTGTGACATGATGCTCACTGCAGCTAGCATCTTTCGTCAGAGACATTGAGTGGCAGAAGAAGTCTCTAAACACGAGTACATTTTATAATAACACCATAAGAAGATGCTACATTTGTTGCTAGTTGTTTTTCATTTAGAAAAACGTTATTTAAGTCTGGAAACACTTGAAAAAATCTCAACAAAGTACATTGTACAAAAAGCACCAACAATTGAAAATATGGCAAAACTATTAAAAATTCATAATTCATAACAGATTTGTTTTAAATGTACGAATACATTTTTGAGCCTTTTTAAAGAAAATCATATATCAAAGCAAAGTATGCAAATTGCTCTGACGCCATGGTGACTAAGCCCATAACCACGCCCTGACAGTCACAGATATCTTGTGTCGGATGATACGTTCCATTTTTATGCAGATGACACAGTCAAATACTGTATATTGCTCATCCCCAGCTGTAGCGTGAACCTTTTGAGCTCTTGGAGTCAGCTTTTGATGATGTTCAGTCCCAGCTGACTCAGCTTAGACTAGCGCTAAATATATATACATAAATTTAAGGTGATGTTATTCTCCAACGACTGCCATTGAACATTCCAAACAGATCAACTGCTCATCGGGTTGAACTTGAAAAGGTCAAAGTACTTAAGGATTGTTATTGATGAAAACTTGTCTTTTCAAATATCACATTGAACATTTTTTTCTTTTTCTTTAGACCAAGTCTTGTTTTTCCTTAGAAGTTAGGAAATGCTTGATCCTAACCACTTTCATGCCTCTGCTAGATTATAGAGCAGTGGTTGTTAACCTTGTTGAAGGTACGGAACCCCACCAGTTTCATATGCGCATTCACCAAACCCTTCTTTAGTGAAAAATAAAATGTTTTTTTTTCAAATTCAAGCCAAAGTTATATGTTTTTGGTAACACTTTAGTATGGGGAACATTTTCTAAGTAACAAAAACTTAATTTAGCGTTATTTGGTTAGGGTTAGGGTTAGAGGGTTAGGGCCAGGGTTAGGGGATTAGGGTTATAATAAGGCCATGCCGAATAAGGCATTAATAAGCACTTATTAATGACTACTTAATAGCCAATATGTTACTAATTTGCATGTTAATAAGCAACTAATTAATGGTGAATATGTTCCCCTTACTAAAGTGTTACCATGTTTTTTTACTGGTGCACAAAATGAACTGTGCATGAACATCACCTTGTTCAAAGAACAAAACCAACAGTGTCTAAACTCACAACAAATTACACACCTGCAAATCAGTGTGACTTCTGCTGTTGCCGTATCCATAATACGCCGATAGGGAGAAGTTTTTATTTACACGATGAGTCGGTGTGTTTTGACCTCCGCCGAACCCCTGAGGCCGACTCACCGAACCCATAGGGTTCGATCGAACCCAGGTTAAGAACCACTGTTATAAAGACTGGCTTTTGTGCAAATGCACTCTACACCTATTTGAAAAAACTGCATACTTTATATCACTGTGCTTTTACGTACAACCTTGTCCACCATTACACTTTATGTGCAACGGCAAACTGTCCATCTTTATCTGTTTCAAGATTTTCTCGATGGATGGTTTTATATATAAATCACTTCTTGCTCTGCTTCCCCCTTATTTATGTCCTTACATGTGTAGAGACTCCAGTCGCTCTGGCTTAAGGTTGCAGGACATCCTTAACATGTTTGTTCCTAGAGCCAACACAAATCTTGGACAAAAAAACCCTTCAAATATGCTTCTCCATGGTCTTGGAATGGCTTTCAAAAGGATCTGAGGTTACCTGAGTTGATCCCTTTTGGGGAATGTCAGCCCATTTTAAAGGATAAAGAAACCATTTCTTTTGAGCATTGTATTTGATTTTAATTTGTTTTTATTTAAACATTTTATATATTTTTGACCCATCACATGATTTTATATTAATGTTGTAAGTAATGTACACTCTTAACTGTGGTGTGTGACTGCTGCTGTTTTTGTTGTTATATATATGTTTATGTAACTTTGTCGAGCTGCCCTCTTGGCCAGGTCAGTCTTGGAAAAGAGATTTTAATCTCAGTGAGTTTTTTTTACCTGACTAGATAAAGGATATTGATTGATTGGCTGAAAAATATATACATATTTTATCAGTTTCTCATATGAC
Organism: Nerophis lumbriciformis; assembly: GCF_033978685.3. Lineage (NCBI taxonomy): Eukaryota > Metazoa > Chordata > Actinopteri > Syngnathiformes > Syngnathidae > Nerophis > Nerophis lumbriciformis. Next base: position 23,301,022 of record NC_084569.2, read on the forward strand.
AGTATTCTGCATTGTGGCCCAACCTGAAAGGAAAGCTTTATTGATCAAAGCAATTGTTTTAAAATGCAGGTGCAGACCCACTCGTTCCCAATGCAGGCTCAGCCATTCCCAGTACACACCCTGGTTCCAACAGCGATCCCGACACAAGGCACCCAAGCTGTGATGGTTGCCTCCAACAGTGGCCAGTCCCGTTTTATCCCAAACCCAGTCATCTGCGCCCAAAACCCTACTCCTGGTTTCCCAGGTTTTGAACAAATTGAACAGAAGCTCTTTGAATGTGTTTTCCTCGCTCATTTGTTTTTGTCGTTCTCCCCTTCCCAGTGCTCCAACCACAGGTACCGAGCATTATGAGCCCAGTGACATTTCAGCATCACCGCCTTCTGACACCCACTGGTCAAACCATCCAGACTATCTCCACGGCGCCCACTGCGATCCATGCTGTGCAGCAGCCTGTGAGTAAACACAACTATGCTGGTCTCTAAAAATCCTACAGATGCCAGATCTTAAACTTCTGTTTTGGGGTTCTTTCACCAGGTTCTGGTTCCACAGCCTCAAATTCTAAATACTGATTCCCTTGTTTTGACGACACTTAAACCAGAATGTACTCAGGTACTCACAACCATGCAACACCCAGCGGGGATCACCACCTTTACCACAACCCCCAAGAACATGACACTGCAAGTCCCGGTATACAGCTATCAGTACCCTCAAAACGCTACGATTCCTTTTATGGTGGGAGGGGGAGATAAGCTCACCCTTAAACAGGTACCGTCAGGCTGCGCCCACAACACACATGTCGCCAACGGAGAGCTGAGCCCGGTGACAGGAAGTCTGATGTGCCAAGGAGGGGTGGTAAAAGAGGGTGAGAGGAGAACCACCCACAACATTGTTGAAAAGAGGTACCGCTCGTCCATCAATGACAAGATTGTGGAGCTCAGAAACTTGGTTGTGGGCAATGATGTTAAGGTCAGCGTTTTTGTTTTGTTCAAAATAAAAACCTGCTCACCTTGCTTTATTAGTCTCTGAATATGTGTGTTTTTTTCTACAGATGCATAAGTCGGGAGTGTTGAGCAAAGCTATTGACTACATTAAGTACCTGAAACAGGTCAACCACAAACTCCGTCAGGAGAACCTGACCCTCAGGATGGCCAACCAGAGGAACAGTACGTGTCATGAATACGTCAAGGGCCGTGTGTACCACGTTTGGCTTAATTACGAACTGTCTTTATTTCAGAGCTAGTGACACTGTCCGAGGATATGGAGCCGAAAGAGGAAATTCCGATAATGTCACCTCCAGCCTCTGACTCGGGCTCCCCCCTCCAGTACTCGCCATTCTGTTTTGACTCTGAGCCTGGCACCCCATTACTTGATGACGAGCTGGTGAGGCCACTTTTCTTCAGTCACACTACACTAGGGTTGTCCCGATACCAATATTTTGGTACCGGTACCAATATGTATTTCGATACTTTTTGATACTTTTCTAACTAAAAGGGACCACAAAAAATGACATTATTTGCTTTATATTAACAAAAAATCTTATGGTACATTAAACATATGTTTCATACTATTACCTGCTCAGTGGCCTTGTGGTTAGAGTGTCCGCCCTGAGACTGGAAGGTTGTGAGTTCAAAACCTGGCCGAGTCATACCAAAGACTATAAAAATGGGACCCATTGCCTCCCTGCTTGGCACTCAGCATCAAGCTTTGGAATTGGGGGTTACATCACCAAATGATTCCCGAGCGCAGCCACTGCTGTTGCTCACTGTTCCCCTCACCTCCCAGGGGGTGAACATGGGGATGGGTCAAATGCAGAGGATAATTTCACCACACCTAGTGTGTGTGTGACTATCAGTGGTACTTTAACTTTAACTTTATTGCAATTAGGGCTGGGTGATATATCGAATATCAATCAATCAATCTTTATTTATATAGCCCTAAATCACAAGTGTCTCAAAGGGCTGCACAAGCCACAACGACATCCTCGGTACAAAGCCCACATACGGGCAAGGAAAAACTCACCCCAGTGGGACGTCGATGTGAATGACTATGAGAAACCTTGGAGAGGACCGCATATGTGGGTAACCCCCCCCCTCTAGGGGAGACCGAAAGCAATGGATGTCGAGTGGGTCTGACATAATATTGTGAGAGTCCAGTCCATAGTGGATCCAACATAATAGTAAGAGTCCAGTCCATAGTGGGGCCAGCAGGACACCATCCCGAGCGGAGACGGGTCAGCAGCGTAGAGATGTTCCCAGCCGATGCACAGGCGAGCGGTCCACCCCGGGTCCCGACTCTGGACAGCCAGCACTTCATCCATGGCCACCGGACCTGTGCCCCCCCCCCCCTCAAGGAAAAGGGGAGCAGAGGAGAAAAGAAAAGAAACGGCAGATCAACTGGTCCAACAGGGGGGCTATTTAAAGGCTAGAGTATACAAATGAGTTTTAAGATGGGACTTAAATGCTTCTACTGAGGTAGCATCTCTAATTGTTACCGGGAGGGCATTCCATAGTACTGGAGCCCGAATAGAAAACGCTCTATAGCCCGCAGACTTTTTTTGGGCTCTGGGAATCACTAATAAGCCGGAGTTCTTTGAACGCAGATTTCTTGCCGGGACATATGGTACAATACAATCGACAAGATAGGACGGAGCTAGACCGTGTAGTATTTTATACGTAAGTAGTAAAACCTTAAAGTCACTTCTTAAGTGCACAGGAAGCCAGTGCAGGTGAGCCAGTATAGGCGTAATATGATCAAACTTTCTTGTTCTTGTCAAAAGTCTAGCAGCCGCATTTTGTACCAACTGTAATTTTTTAATGCTAGACATAGGGAGACCCGAAAATAATACGTTACAGTAGTCGAGACGAGACGTAACGAATGCATGAATAATGATCTCAGCGTCGCTAGTGGATAAAATAGAACGAATTTTAGCGATATTACGGAGATGAAAGAAGGCCGTTTTAGTAACACTCTTAATGTGTGATTCAAACGAGAGAGTTGGGTCGAAGATAATACCCAGATTCTTTACTGATTCGCCTTGTGTAATTGTTTGGTTGTCAAATGTTAAGGTGGTATTATTAAATAAATGTCGGTGTTTAGCAGGACCGATAATCAGCATTTCCGTTTTCTTGGCGTTGAGTTGCAAGAAGTTAGCGGACATCCAATGTTTAATTTCATTAAGACACGCCTCCAGCTGACTACAATCCGGCGTGTTGGTCAGCCTTAGGGGCATGTAGAGTTGGGTGTCATCAGCATAGCAATGAAAGCTAACACCGTATTTGCGTATGATGTCGCCTAGCGGCAGCATGTAAATACTAAAGAGTGCAGGGCCAAGAACCGAACCCTGAGGAACTCCGCACGTTACCTTAACATAGTCAGAGGTCACATTATTATGGGAGACGCATTGCATCCTGTCAGTAAGATAAGAGTTAAACCACGACAAGGCTAAGTCTGACATACCAATACGTGTTTTGATACGCTCTAATAAAATATTATGATCGACGGTATCGAAAGCAGCGCTAAGATCAAGAAGCAGCAACATAGATGACGCATCAGAATCCATCGTCAGCAGTAGATCATTAGTCATTTTTGCGAGGGCTGTCTCCGTAGAGTGATTTGCCCTGAAACCGGATTGAAAAGGTTCACAGAGATTGTTAGACACTAAGTGTTCATTTAGCTGCTGTGCGACAATTTTTTCGAGGATTTTCGAGATAAAGGGAAGGTGGGACACCGGTCGGTAGTTTACCATGAGGTCAGGATCAAGGTTAGGTCTTTTGAGCAGAGGATGAATAACCGCTTTCTTGAATGCTAGGGGAACAGTGCCAGAGGAAAGTGATAAGTTTATAATATTTAGCACTGATGGACCTAATAATACAAAAAGCTCCTTGATAAGTTTCCCAGGAAGTGGGTCAAGTAAACATGTTGTTTGTTTTATCCCACTTACACGCTGTAATAGTTCCTCTAATGTTATTTCATCAAAAAGAGAGAGACTATTTTGTATTGCAGTATCCGTCGTAGATACAGTTGTATCTGTGTTCATAGAACCCAGTTGTAGCTGGGATGCGTTGTCTTTAATCTCCTTTTTAATGAGTTCAATTTTCTTATTAAAGAAATTCATAAAGTCATCTGCCGAGTGGGTGGAGCTATTGGGAGGAGTCCCTTGTTGGGTTAGCGATGCTACTGTACTAAACAAAAATTTAGGGTCGTTTTTGTTGAGGCGGATGAGATTTGAGTAATATTTAGCTTTAGCTAAGGTAAGCATGCGTTTATACGATATTAAACTATCACTCCATGCTTGATGGAAAACCTCAAGCTTGGTCGCGCGCCATTTGCGTTCCAACTTTCTACATGATAATTTATGAGCTCTGGTTTCCTCTGTAAACCATGGGGTGCGCCTTTTAGGGGCCCTTTTTTGTTTTAGCGGTGCTATACTATCAATGGTTTTGCGCAGGGCATTGTCAAAGTTGTTAGTGAGGTTATCAATAGAGCCGACATAATTTGGGAATGGTGCCATTACCGAAGGCAGTAGGTCAGCAAGAGTCATCGTTGTGGCGGCATTAATGTTGCGGCTGCTATAGCAGTTATTATTATTATTAGTTTGTTGACAATGAGTCAGAACTTCGAATTTTATAAGGTAATGATCGGACATTACTTTAGTATACGGGAGTACCATAACTTTGGAGGTGGTGACACCCCTGACCAGCACTAGATCTATCGTATTGCCGTTGCGATGCGTAGGTTCATTTATTATTTGTGTAAGACCACAGCTATCAATTATAGTCTGGAGCGCCACGCACTGAGGGTCCGATGGGGTATTCATATGGATATTAAAGTCCCCCATTATGATTATATTGTCTGCGTGCGTCACTAGATCAGCAACGAACTCTGAGAATTCATTAATAAAGTCCGAGTAGGGCCCTGGGGGGCGGTAGATAACAGCCATATCGAGAGGCAGCGGTGCGACAGACCTCATAGTAAGCACCTCAAACGATTTGTATTTATTATTTAGGTTAGGGGTAAGGTTAAAGTTTTCATTGTATATTAATGCGACCCCCCCACCCCTTTTAAGGGGACGGGCAATATGCGCATTCGTATAGTTAGGAGGAGATGCCTCATTTAGCGCAAAAAATTCGTCTGGTTTGAGCCAGGTTTCGCTAAGACCAATGACGTTAAGATTGTTGTCTCTAATGACCTCATTAACTAATAACGTTTTGGGAGACAATGATCTTATGTTTAAAAAGCCCATATTATAAGTATTGGGCTGTTTTGACGAGTTTTTGTTTAAATTATCCGTAGTAGAAATATTAATAATGTTGCGTTTATTATACGTAGTGCACTTTAAATAGTTTCGACCATATCTAGGAATTGATACGACGGGAATTTTCAGATTGTTTGCTTGATGCTGCGATCGACTAAACGCATCATGATTTGCCACCTCAGTAGAATGCATATCTACCCCGGACACATTCACAACAGAAAACACATTATGTGAGTTGTGTGTTATTCTAAGAAAATTGCTATGCGTACAGGAATTATCCAGCCTGGCGCTGGCTAGTTCTAGCTTAACTGACTCCTCACCCGGACTAGCAGGCTCTGTAATTGCCTGTGACCGGGCTTGCCCTAGTGTAGTTAGTCAAATGTGACTTAAACAGTAGTCTATATTCTTAGACAGGATGATGGCGCCTTCCTGGTTAGGGTGAAGGCCGTCCCTCATCAGCAAGCCTGGTTTGCCCCAGAAAGAGGGCCAATTATCAATAAACGTTAGTCCCTGTTGTCTACAGAAGCTAGCCAGCCACTTGTTAAGCGAGACTAATCTGCTATATCTCTCATCATTGCCTCTCGCAGGCAGGGGGCCAGAGACAATTACTCGATGCCTGGACATCTTTCTAGCGAGATCACAAGTCCTGGCTATGTTTCTCTTTGTAATCTCTGACTGTCTCATTCTAGTGTCATTGGAGCCAACGTGTACAACTATATTCGCATAACTAGTGGTGCGATTAGCCTGTCGTACGTGTTTACTAGGCCTGTTGCGAGTTAGCTCCCTAAGATTAGCCTCTATGTCAGGTGCTCGGGCCCCCGGGATGCACTTAATTGTGGCTGGTTTGCTAAGCTTTATGTTTCGGGTGATGGAGTCCCCTATGACTAAGGTGTGGTGCCCGGTAGACTGGGGTGTAGGACTAGCTAAAGAGCTAAATCTATTATGCGTCTCAACCGGTACACCGTAGCTTGTAGGCCGCTTAGGACTACTACATGCTGGGCTAGTTAGCTCGCTACAGCTAACGCTAGCAGATGTGTCCGCAACATCTAAAGTTACGAGATTACTCTGCTCTAACTGGCGGACACGGCCCTCTAGCAGAGCCAGCCTCTCCGTGAGTAAGGTGCAAGACGCGCAGGAAGCCATACTCACGGTGTTTTCTGTCACCGAGTGAAGTTCCTGCTGTCTTCCGAGAAGTCCTGGTCACGGTGTGCAGGAGTAGACTCCTTCTGACCGGCGCCCGGCGACGCCTTTCTCCGCGCTAGCTTCGTTAGCTTAGCAGCTAGCTGCTAGCTAGCTGCGGGAGGGGTGGAGAGACAGAGATCGGGTGATTTGCAAGTTAAATAGTACTACTAAATATGTTGAGAAAGTAATAAAGAAAGCTGCAGAACAATTTAAAAGCACACAAATAGAACGATACTTAGCTTTTTCGAAACAGCGAGCAGTCAGCGAGCAGTCACGCACGGTGAACCGGAACCGGAAGTTGAGAATATACTCGATATATCACGGGTTTGTCTCTGTGCGATGTAAAAAATTACTATATCGTGAGTATACGTTCTCACGCAGTTGCTTTTAGCTGCGGGCATTAGACTACAGGCTTTTCTCACTCTTTCTTGTCTCTCCTTCTCACAGAGAAATAAAACAAGCGCACATTGTTACATACGTCACATACTGTCGCGTGTGCAACATCATACGCTCTCGCGGAGCAGAGAGTTAGCGGCATGGCTAAAGTTAGCAGTGGCAGGTGGTGCTAGCGGAGCGGTGCGAGTGATAATACGAGAGAGAGAAGGTGCCAATCTGGTAACAAACGGAGGAAGAAGAATTAATTCCCAAGAAAAACAGCACAGGGTGCTGGCGGTCGTTTGGCTTCAAGCGGGAAGATGTCGAACAGACAACTGTAATATGTCAAGTATGCGGCAAAAGCGTTGCTACAAAAAGTAGCAGCACTACTAATTTGTAGCATCATTTGAAAACCTACCCGCTAGAGAATAAGGAGTGCTTGAAACTCCGCATGTCAACATCTCAACAAAATGCCGAAGCAACAAGCACTGATCCAATTGAGCCTGGCGTCTTCCATTTCCACATCAACACCGTGTGAAAAAAATAGTCAACAACAGAAGGGGATAACGTCCGCAGTAACCTACCACATAGCGAAGGACATACACTATTTTATTTCCTATTATGAAGCTAATTTTTATTTTACACTTTTTGAAATATCTTATGTGACATCATGCACAAAAGTGCACTTTATTAGTTTTGCAAGGAATTTAGGGATTTCACCATCTACAGTCCGTAATATCATCAAAGGGTTGAGAATCTGGAGAAATCACTGCACGTAAGCAGCTAAGCCCGTGACCTTCGATCCCTCAGGCTGTACTGCATCAACAACAGGGCGGCATGGCGTAGTGGGTAGAGCAACCGTGCCAGAAACCTGAGGGTTGCAGGTTCGCTCCCCGCCTCTTACCATCCAAAAAAAAATCGCTGCCGTTGTGTCCTTGGGCGGGACACTTCACCCTTTGCCCCCGGTGCCACTCACACCGGTGAATTGAATGATGAATGATAGGTGGTGGTCGGAGGGGCCGTTGGCGCAAATTGCAGCCACGCTTTCGTCAGTCTACCCCAGGGCAGCTGTGGCTATGAAAGTAGCTTACCACCACCAGGTGTGAATGATTGATGGGTTCTACATGTAAAGCGACTTTGGGTACTTAGAAAAGCGCTATATAAATCCCAGTTATTATTATTATTAACAAGCGACATCAGTGTGTAAAGGATATCACCACATGGGCTCAGGAACACTTCAGAAACCCACTGTCAGTAACTACAGTTGGTCGCTACATCTGTAAATGCAAGTTAAAACTCTCTTATGCAAGGCGTAAACCATTTATCAACAACACCCAGAAACGCCGTCGGCTTCGCTGGGCCTGAGCTCATCTAAGATGGACTGATACAAAGTGGAAAAGTGTTCTGTGGTCTGATGAGTCCACATTTCAAATTGTTTTTGGAAACTGTGGACGTCGTGTCCTCCGGACCAAAGAGGAAAAGAACCATCCGGATTGTTATAGGTGCAAAGTTGAAAAGCCAGCATCTGTGAGGGTATGGGGGAGTATTATTGCCCAAGACATGGGTAACTTACACATCTGTGAAGGCGCCATTAATGCTGAAAGGTACATACAGGTTTTGGAGCAACATATGTTGCCATCCAAGCAACGTTACCATGGACGCCCCTGCTTATTTCAGCAAGACAATGCCATGCCACATGTTACATCAACGTGGCTTCATAGTAAAAGAGTGCGGGTACTAGACTGGCCTGCCTGTAGTCTAGACCTGTCTCCCACTGAAAATGTGTGGCACATTATGAAGCCTAAAATACCACACCAGAGACCCCCGGACTGTTGAACAACTTAAGCTGTACATTAAGCAAGAATGGGAAATAATTCCACCTGAAAAGCTTAAAAAATGTGTCTCCTCAGTTCCCAAACGTTTACTGAGTGTTGTTAAATGGAAAGGCCATGTAACACAGTGGTGAACATGCCCTTTCCCAACTACTTTGGCACGTGTTGCAGCCATGAAATTCTAAGTACCGTATTTTTCGGACTATAAGTCGCAGTTTTTTTCATAGTTTGGCTGGGCTCCAGTGCAACTTATGTTTTTTTCCGTCTTTATTATGCATTTTCGGCAGGTGCGACTTATACTCCGGTGCGACTTATACTCCGAAAAATACGGTATATTATTTGCAAAAAAAAAAATAAAGTTTGAGTTTGAACATCAAATATCTTGTCTTTGTAGTGCATTCAATTGAATATGGGTTGAAAAGGATTTGCAAATCATTGTATTCCGTTTATATTTACATCTAACACAATTTCCCAACTCATATGGAAACGGTTTGTATATGTTATAGTTATTTGAATGACTCTTACCATAATATGTTACGTTAACATACCAGGCACATTCTCAGTTGGTTATTTATGCGTCATATATCGTACACTTATTCAGCCTGTTGTTCACTATTCTTTATTTATTTTAAATTGCCTTTCAAATGTCTATTCTTGGTGTTGGATTTTATCAAATAAATTTCCCCTAAAAATGCGATTTATACTCGAGTGCGACGTATATATGTTTATTTCCTTCTTTATTATACATTTTCGGCCGGTGCGACGTATACTCCGGAGCGATTTATAATCCGAAAAATACGGTACTAGACTTTTAGTAGTAAGCAAACAAAGGCTCCTAATTTGTCTGTTGATGTATGGAATAGGATATTGTGTCATTTCTTATTCAAAATCATGAAGGAGAAGCGGTAGAAAATTTATTATTAATGTTGTTTTAACATGTTCTATCTATACTTCTGTTAAAATGTAATAATCACTTATTCTTCTGTTGTTTAATACTTTTCATTAGTTTTGGATGATACCACAAATTTAGGTATCGAGCCGATACCAAGTACCGTATTTTTCGGACTATAAGTCGCTCCGGAGTATACGTCGCACCGGACGAAAATGCACAATAAAGCAGAAAAAAAACATATATATACGTTGCATTTTTGGGGGAAATTTATTTGATAAACCCCAACACCAAGAATAGACATTTGAAAGGCAATTTAAAATAAATAAAGATTAGTGAACAACAGGCTGAATAAGTGTACGTTATATGCAGTGTTGGGACTAACGCGTTACAAAGTAACGCGTTACTGTAACGCCGTTAGTTTCGGCGGTAACTAGTAATCTAACGCGTTATTTTTTTTTATTCAGTAATTTAGTTACCGTTACTACATGATGCGTTACTGCGTTAATTTACGTTACTTTTGATGTAGTATCGGCTAGAAACAGAAGCGCTGCGGTGTCGTTCTTCTGAATCTTCCTCTGTCACAAGCCGGAGAGAAGAAAAGAGGCGCGGTCTATGTGTGTGGGTGTGGGGAGGGGATGAGGCACACAACTGATCCGCGGTTTGATATATGAAACAAAAAAAAAGTTGTTGGCACGTTCAGTCCACACACAGCGTGGTCATGGCGAGCGGAGTAACGGAGGAGCTTGAATGCCCCCGCCATTGAATCGGTGTGTTTATAAGTGCAGACTCGGTTGTGCAAAACGAGGGTTTTAAACACATGCTGAACGTGCTTGAACCACGTTACGACATCCCGTCGCGCACCCACTTCAGCAATAAGATTGTGCCAGATCTTTATGAGCAGGAGAAGAAAAAAGTTGTGGATGAACTATCCCGAGCATCAGCTGTTGCGCTCATGACAGACGGGTGGACGTCCAGCGGAACTATAAGCGCTCACTTCATCACAGCAGACTGGGAGATGAGAAGACACGCCCCCTCTACGAGAGTCACCTTGCGCAGGTACTGACACAAGCAGTGGAGGAATGGAAGATAAAGATATCCCAGTCACACGTGATAATGCCAAAAATCTAATAATTACAGAGAATGAGGCAGGACTGGGACCACAGATAGGTGCTTTGCACATGTAGTGAATTTGGCATCACATAAGGGAATCTCAGTCAATAGGATGGAGCGCCTCTTTGGGAGGATCAGGAAGGTTTCTTACTTCCACCCAAGCACAACAGCTGCTCATGTGCTTAAGACAAAGCAAGAAATGCTAAAGCTGCCTGCTCATACATGATGTCCCAACGAGGTGGAACTCCACTTATGATATGTTGGAGCAGCAGGCAGCTATATACTCTGCATTGACCCACAACACCCTGAAGACAAATGTCACCCTGTCTGATGATGATGTGAGAGTGGCAGGTGAGGTCCTCCAGGTGCTTAAACCCCTCAAAAGTGTTCCATCTCTACTGAGCACTGAAACTTCACCATCTGTGTCAATGATCCTGCCACTGAAAACAAGTATTCTACAATCCATGGCTCCAAGTGTGGAAGACAGCAGCATCACTCCAGATGTCAGGCTTTATGTTTCAAGGAAGATGATGTGCCTTCTTATGTTGCACTTTAACTTGTTTTTTATTCATGGTCATTGGTCCAAGTTTAAAGAAAGGAGGAATGCCTTTTTATGTTGCACTGTTTTTCATTAATTATGTTAAAAGGAAAATAAAAATGTATGTCAAGTTGATCAACAGATTGTATTATTCTCCAGTGCAATAACAGTACTGAAATGAAGGCAAAAAGGGCATTAATGGGAGCTTTAAAAAAAAAAGAAGTAACTAAATAGTTACTTTTCACAGTAACGCATTACTTTTTGGTGTAAGTAACTGAGTTAGTAACTGAGTTACTTTTGAAATAAAGTAACTAGTAACTGTAACTAGTTACTGGTTTTCAGTAACTAACCCAACACTGGTTATATGACGCATAAATAACCAACTGAGAACGTGCCTGGTATGTTAACCAACACATTATGGTAAGAGTCATTCAAATAACTATAACATATAGAACATGCTGTACGTTTGCCAAACAATCTGTCACTCCCGATCGCTAAATCCCTTGAAATCTTCCTCCTCGGTGTCGCCTCTGGTATGCGCCCCGCTAGCGTCCATTCCTTCTGCTGCTCGATCGCCGTTTTCTGGTGCATATTTCACTATGTCCAGCTTGTAATCTGCAGTATATGATTTCCTTTTCGGTGCCATTTTAGTTCAGTCCTTCTCTGTTTTTATAAGTTACCGCGATTGTTGATGTGATCTATTTTAATAGCTCCGGCAGTAGCGTATAGCATATAGCAGTTAGCATTCCAAAACCCACAATGCACTTCTGCCATGACCCGCCCCCGCCGAATTCCTATTGGTTGGCGTGTGAGTGACGATTGCTGACGTGTGTGTGACGATTGCGGACATTTGCTTCGTCGCTCATGCGAATGAGATGAATAATATTATTTGATATTTTACGGTAATATGTTAATAATTTCACACATAAGTCGCTCCGGAGTATACGTTGCACCCACGGCCAAACTATGAAAAAAACGTCGACTTATAGTTTGAAAAATACGGTAGTTACAGGATCATACATTGGTCATATTCAAAGTTCGAGGTTGGTAAGCACAACCAGAATTATTTCATACATTAGCCGCACCGGGTTATAAGGCGCGCTGTCGGTTTTTGAGAAAATGAAATTATTTTAAGTGCACCTTATAGTCTGAAAAATACAGTAAATCAATTTTGTAACACAGAACATCATTAACCGAGGACCATCTGAAGGTTGTCCTTAATTTGCTTATCCTTCTCAAGGATGATTCTGGCCGTATCTGTTTGTGTTATTAGTTTTTATCTAGATATCATTACAAAGAGTATTGTTCTCCGCAAGCCTATTCATAAATGTTTGTGCTCACCTGATATTAGAGATGTCATGCTCTCTTTCAGATGAAGTGCGAGCCAGACTCTCCTTCCTGTGTCGGCGTGATGGATGGTTCTCGTCTGCTTCTCTGTGCCCTGACCATCTTCTGTCTGTCCCTGAACCCACTACCCTCGCTGTTGGGCTCTGACACGTCTTCAAGCCAAAGTCTCTCTGCAGGGCATGGGCCGTCAAGGACACTTGTTTGGTTCCCGAGTCCCACACAAGACTTTGGTGAGTCAAGTTAACCATGGCAAGAGAATCTCCACACCCCAACCTTTTTTTTTGTCTTCTCCCAAACTCTATAGCCTCATGGCTGCGCTGTATGTTGCCGTGGCTGATGGTTTGGGTCATCAGTGGGCTGGGAGCAGTGTGGGGTTGTGTCCGTGTGCTGTATCTTTGGGAACCTGTCACGCCGCTTCACTCCCCGAAGTCGGTGTCCTTCTGGAGGCACCGCAAGCAAGCCGATGCACACCTCAAGCGCGTAAGTACATTAAATATATTTTGTTGTTATTTACACATCTTGCATGCATGACATGAAATTTAACTGCCGCATTTAAACATCACAGTTGCCACACCACTTTGTTGCGAAAAAGGGATGTGCCGATCGATCGGACCACCAATCAGGATCGACTGATTTCTTTGAAAAAAGTATGCGATTGCCATTGCCGATTAATGCCTTTCAATGCATCACAAACACTGGTCCCCTCTGGCTGATAATGTGTTTCTTTTTAGTCCCGCGGCTGACTTGCTAGAGGCTAATTGTGTATCTCCATACACGGTGTGGAGCCACTTCCCTAAGTTAATACCGTATTTTTCGGACTATAAGTTGCAGTTTTTTTCATAGATTGGCCGACTTATACTCGGGAGCGACTTATGTGTGAAATTATTAACACATTACCGTGAAATATCAAATAATAATATTTAGCTCATTCACGTAAGAGACTAGACGTATAAGATTTCATCGGATTTAGCGATTAGGAGTGACAGATTGTTTGGTAAACGTATAGCATGTTCTATATGTTATAGTTAATTGAATGACTCTTACCATAATATGTTACGTTAACATACCAGGCACGTTCTCAGTAGATTAATTATGCGTCTTATAACGTACACTTATTCAGCCTGTTGTTCACTATTCTTTATTTATTTTAAATTGCCTTTCAAATGTCTATTCTTGGTGTTGGGTTTTATCAAATAAATTTCCCCCAAAAATGCGACTTATACTCCAGTGCGACTTATATATGTTTTTTTCCTTCTTTATTATGCATTTTCGGCCGGTGCGACTTATACTCCGGAGCGACTTATAGTCCGAAAAATACGGTATTAATCACCTCCATTACGGTAAATGAACTGCATTTTTTAGTACCTTGTTAGTAGGGGTGTGAACATTTAGGGACCAGAGGATTCAATCTGATTCTGATTTCTTGGGTGACGATTGAATTCAGAATTGATTCTCGATTCAACACGATTCTCGATTGAAACCAATTTTCGATATGTATTATTTGGTATAATAATTACAATGAAACTTAGGTTACATGTCCCGAAAGCTCTTTCTGGTTGCATGGATATGGCTTTAAAACGTCTTTTTTTAAATGGATTCTTATAAAAAGTATATGTATGATTTTTCTATGGTTATTTATTTATTTATCATTTAAATAGATTTTTGAAAAATTATAATCAATTTAGATCGGAATGAGTAGTAATCACCATTCAGGTGCGAAACGATTTTTTTGTGCACCCCTACTTAGTATCTTAAGTGTCATTATCAAGTATTAGGACGAGGCTAAACATGTTACACACCGTGTGAAAGCAGGAATGGGCACGCTAATAGCTAAGATAGCAGCTAAGTTAGCTAGAAATATTGATTTCAATGAGGACTATATAGAAGTTTTTTTTGTTTAGGTATTGTGTACTATTGACTTTGTTTTGCTCAAAAATTGTATGTAATAACAGAGAATAAGTAAGTAGTTAAAATATTGTGCTATACTTGTTAAACTGTCAATAGCACTCACCATTAATACATTAAGAACATTTACAGTTAACACATGCGATCTCACTCCCAGGATGATCAGAATCGATAGCATAAATCCCTGATCAGAACATCCCTAGATTTAACACACCAGCAGTCATCACCCTTTCATCCCCCAGAAAGTGTTTTGGTTTGGTGCCTTGCTCAAGGCCTCTTAAAGTCCATCTCGACTTAATCCGATGCTAAAGTCGTGTTGAGACCTTTATTAGCCTTGCAGTCTTTCCCTAAAATGGCTCCTGTCTCCCTTCTCGCGTAGGGGGACTATGCTGCTGCATTGCCTTGTTTAGAGACCTGTCTGTCCATCTTGACCAGAGCTTTGCCCTCCACCAAACTGGATCTGTTGTGCTCGTTGTCCTGGAACGTGATTCGCTATTGTTTGCATCGCCCAACCCCGGTCGGCTGGCTGGTTCACCAAGTCGGAGGAAAACACGAAGGGGACGAGGCAAGGACGAGTGCAAAGGATGCAGCACTGGTTTACCATCGTCTGAGCCAACTGCAACTCACAGGTAAGCGGTGGTTTGGGATATTAAAATAATTCCCATTGCCCCACGTCCGTGCACACTTGATTTTGGATTCTTTGATTGTTCTGCGTCTGTACGGAACAGGATGGTTGTACGAGGTTAGTTTGGCATGGTTCAGTAACCAGGTTATATAATCGATGCAGTGGTTCCAGAAACATTCAAAATAATGCTGTGTCATATTACAAAACTCAAAACCAGTGAAGTTGGCACGTTGTGTAAATTGTAAATAAAAACAGAATACAATGATTTGCAAATCCTTTTAAACTTATATTCAATTGAATAGACTGCAAAGACAAGTTACTTAACGTTGGAACTGGTAAACTTTGGTATTTTTTGCAAATATTAGCTCATTTGGAATTTGATGCCTGCAACATATTTCCAACAAGCAGGCACTAGTGGCAAAAAAGACTGAGAAAGTTGAGGAATGCTTGTTCTGTGGTCTGACAAGTCCACATTTCAAATTGTTTTTGGAAACTGTGGACGTCGTGTCCTCCGGACCAAAGAGGAAGAGAACCATCCGGATTGTTATACGCGCAAAGTTCAAAAGCCAGCATCTGTGATGGTATGGGGGTGTATTAGTGAACCAAGGCATGGGTAACTTACACATCTGTGAAGGCACCATTAATGCTGAAAGGTATATACAGGTTTTGGGGCACCATACGTTGCCATCCAAGTAACGTTTTTTTGCTTATTTCAGCAAGACAATGCAAAGACACATTCTGCACGTGTTACAACAGCGTGGCTTCATAGTATAAGAGTGCTGGTACTAGACTGGCCTGCCTGTAGTCCAGACCTGTCTCCCATTGAAAATGTGTGGCACATTATGAAGCCTAAAATACCACAACAGAGACCCCAGACTGTTGAACAACTTAAGCTGTACATTAAGCAAGAATGGGAAAGAATTCCACTTCAAAAATGTGTCTCCTCAGTTCCCAAACGTTTACTGAGTGTTTTTAAAAGGAAAGGCCATGTAATACAGTGGTAAAAATGCCCCTGTCACAACTTTTTGCAGTGTGTTGCTGCCATTAAATTCTAAGTTAATGATTATTTGCAAAATAAATGTAGTTTCTCTGTTCGAACATTAAATGTATTGTATATGCAGTCTATTCAATTGAATATAAGTTGAAAAGGATTTGCAAATCATTGTACCTTATTTTTCGGATTATAAATCGCAGTTTTTTCATAGTTTGGCCCGGGGGTGTGTCTTATACTCCGGAGCGACTTATGTGTGAAATTATTAACACATTACCGTAAAATATCAAATAATAATATTTATCTAAGTCGCGTAAGAGACGAAGCAAATGTCCGCAATCGTCACACACACGTCAGCAATCGTCACACACGTCAACCAATAAGAATTCGGCAGGGGCGGGTCATGGCAGAAGTGCATTGTGGGTCATGGGATGCTAACTGCTGCTACATCCGTAGCTATTAAAATGGATTATTTCAACATTGCCGGTAATTTATAAAAACTGAGAAGGGCTGAACTAAAATGGCAGGAAATCATATACTGCAGATTACAAGCTGGACGTAGTGAAATATGCAGCAGAAACGGCTAACGAGCAGCAGAAAGAAAGGAAACGGCGCATAGCAGAGGCGACACCGGGGAGGAGGATTTCATCGGATTTAGCGATCGGGAGTGACAGATTGTTTGGTAAACGTATAGCATGTTCTATATGTTATAGTTATTTGATTGACTCTTGCCATGATGTGTTGCGTTACCATACCAGGCACGTTCTCAGTTGGTTATTTGTGCGTCATATGGCGTACACTTATTCAGCCTGTTGTTCACTATTCTTTATTTATTTTAAATTGCCTTTCAAATGTCTATTCTTGGTGTTGGATTTTATCAAATAAATTTCCCCCAAAAATGCGACTTATACTCCAGTGCGACGTATATATGTTTTTTTCCTTCTTTATTGTGCATTTTCGGCCGGTGCGACGTATACTCCGGAGCGACTTCGGTATTCTGTTTTTATTTACGATTTACACAACGTGCCAACTTCACTGGTTTTGTATATTTGAGTACATTGTGAAGACATCGTCTTACCTAAATGCCCTAAATAGGTCTGATTTTGCAAAAAATTTGGTTTCTTAAATGTTCACACTTACATGTGGAGTCCCAGTTTCCATGTTCTATCTCTAATGCGACTGTTGACTGTACGCTGTGTGCCTCCCGGCAATTGTGGTCCTTTTAGTTTGTTAAGCTTTGTGGTCATGTAAAGTAGAGGAAAAGAATGCTACATGCTAATGTGTTATCGCTAGTAGCTTCCAAGCGCCGGATCTAACCGACATTGTTGTTAATGTTTTATGTGTTGAAATGACACTTGTGGTGTCATTTGGTGTTATGATCATTTGAGACATTCAATACCATCTACGTTTTGGTGAACTGTTAATGCATACGGCGGAGTGCTTTCTTTTTTTAATTACTGGTTTATTATATATATATATATATATATATATATATATATATATATATATATATATATATATATATATATATATATATATATATATATATATATATATATAAAACGTCAATTATGTTTAAATTGTTGTATTTGAAAGTTTAATTCTTACATCACTAAATAAAGAATGAACCACAACGTTGTGGTTGATTTGAATGACTCAATCAATCAATTCTGTCGTCAAGTCATTTGCTTGGCGCTGTTGCTCCAGTTCAACTTTGTCTTCTTAAAAGCCGCCACTGTCCTCTTAATATTTGCACATTTTGTAGATGGCTGCCGCGGGTATATCTACAATATATATAAAAATCATGTCCACATCACAGACATGCTGACAACGCTCCAGACAATGGCGTATGTTTTGTTTACATCCGGTTTCAGTAGCGTGGTTTTCGGTGATCAAAGTCTTTTTCCGGTGGTCAAGTTTTCGGTTTGTCACTTGTCAATAGTGCGCAAATAATAGGCTATATATACAGTCGTGGTCAAAAGTTTACATACACTTGTAAAGAACATAATGTCATGGCTGTCTTGAGTTTCCAATATCTTCTACAACTCTTAGTTTTTTGTGATGAGTGATTGGAGCACATACTTGTTTGTCACAAAAAACATTCATAAAGTTTGGTTCTTTTATGAATTTATTATGGGTCTACTGAAAATGTGACCAAATCTGCTGGGTCAAAAGTATACATACAGCAATGTTAATATTTGGTTACATGTCCCTTGGCAAGTTTCACTGCAGTAAGGTGCCTTTGGTAGCAATCCACACGCTTCTGGTTGAATTTTTGACCACTCCTCTTGACAAAATTGGTGCAGTTCAGCTAAATGTGTTGGTTTTCTGACATAGACTTGTTTCTTCAGCATTGTCCACATGTTCTCAATGGGGTTTAAGTCAGGACTTTGGGAAGGCCATTCTAAAACTTTAATTCTAGCCTGATTTAGCCATTCCTTTACCACTTTTGACGTGTGTTTGGGGTCATGTCCTGTTGGAACACCCAACTGCGCCCAAGACCCAACCTCCGGGCTGATGATTTTACAAACCCCGTTTCCATATGAGTTGGGAAATTGTGTTAGATGTAAATATAAACGGAATACAATGATTTGCAAATCCTTTTCAACCCATATTCAATTGAATGCACTACAAAGACAAGATATTTGATGTTCAAACTCATAAACTTTATTTATTTTTTTGCAAATAATAATTAACTTAGAATTTCATGGCTGCACCACGTGCCAAAGTAGTTGGGAAAGGGCATGTTCACCACTGTGTTACATGGCCTTTCCTTTTAACAACACTCAGTAAATGTTTGGGAACTGAGGAGACACATTTTTTAAGCTTCTCAGGTGGAATTCTTTCCAATTCTTGCTTGATGTACAGCTTGAGTTGTTCAACAGTCCGGGGGTCTCCGTTGTGGTATTTTACGCTTCATAATGCGCCACACATTTTCAATGGGAGACAGGTCTGGACTACAGACAGGCCAGGCTAGTACCCGCACTCTTTTACTATGAAGCCACGTTGATGTAACACGTGGCTTGGCATTGTCTTGCTGAAATAAGTAGGGGCGTCCATGGTAACGTTGCTTGGATGGCAACATAAGTTGCTCCAAAACCTGTATGTACCTTTCAGCATTAATGGCGCCTTTGTAGTGGAAGGTCCAGGTTTTAAATGAGAACAAAAGTGGATTCAACACAAGAGTTTTATTTTACTCATTATTAAATGGTTGGATTAAGTTGTCAAGCACACAGACAGTTTTCCCCGGGGGCGCCCGTCAGCATGCAATGAAAATAAGCCCTCTCCTTGCTTTGACTTCGTCATTTTTATCTGTTTTCCTCGTGCGTCAAAGTCCTGATGTTTTGACAAGTTTGTTCCGCAATCTCCTTGAATTCCTTAGTCATACTTAGACAATCAAAACATTTTGTAGAATGGTCAGCCCGACTCCATATTCAACTTTTGCCTACATCTGGTCCTTTCATGGTTTAGAATAGACGAGAAATGAAATGAGCAGACATTCTTGACAGACACGAAATATAGCTCAAAAGTCAGAAATTCCACTACACCTTCACAGATGTGTAAGTTACCCATGTCTTGGGCACTAATACATCCCCATACCATCACAGATGCTGGCTTTTCAACTTTGCGCCTATAACAATCCGAATGGTTCTTTTCCTCTTTGGTCCGGAGGACACAACGTCCACAGTTTCCAAAAACAATTTGAAATGTGGACTCGTCAGACCACAGAACACTTTTCCACTTTGTATCAGTCCATCTGAGATGAGCTCAGGCCCACCGAAGCCGACGGCGTTTCTGGGTGTTGTTGATAAGAGAGTTTTAACTTGCACTTACAGATGTAGCGACCAACTGTAGTTACTGACAGTGGGTTTCTGAAGTGTTCCTGAGCCCATGTGGTGATATCCTTTACACACTGATGTCGCTTGTTGATGCAGTACAGCCTGAGGGATCGAAGGTCACGGGCTTAGCTGCTTACGTGCAGTGATTTCTCCAGATTCTCTGAACCCTTTGATGATATTATGGACCGTAGATGGTGAAATCCCTAAATTCCTTGCAATATCTGGTTGAGAAAGGTTTTTCTTAAACTGTTCAACAATTTGCTCAGGCATTTGTTGACAAAGTGGTGACCCTCGCCCCATCCTTGTTTGTGAATGGAATCTACTTTTATACCCAATCATGGCACCCACCTGTTCCCAATTTGCCTGTTCACCTGTGGGATGTTCCAAATAAGTGTTTGATGAGCATTCCTCAACTTTATCAGTATTTATTACCACCTTTCCCAACTTCTTTGTCACGTGTTGCTGGCATTAAATTCTAAAGTTAATGATGATTTGCAAAAAAAAAAAAAATGTTTATCAGTTTGAACATCAAATATGTTGTCTTTGTAGCATATTAAACTGAATATGGGTTGAAAATGATTTGCAAATCATTGTAGTCCGTTTATATTTACATCTAACACAATTTCCCAACTCATATGAAAACGGGGTTTGTAGGTTGTCCTGAAGAATTTGGAGGTAATCCTCCTTTTTCATTGTCCCATTTACTCTCTGTAAAGCACCAGTTCCATTGGCAGCAAAACAGGCCCAGAGCATAATACTACCACCATCATGCTTGACGGTAGGATGGTGTTCCTGTAATTAAAGTCCTCACCTTTACTCCTCCAAACATATTGCTGGGTATTGTGGCCAAACAGCTAAAACATTTTTTCATCTGACCACAGAACTTTCCTCCAGAAGGTCTTATCTTTGTCCATGTGATCAGCAGCAAACTTTAGATGAGCCTTAAGGTGTCGCTTCTGGAGCAAGGGCTTCCTTCTCGCCTCGCAGTCCATGGCGATGCAAAACACGCTTGACTGTGGACACTGACACCTGTGTTCCAGCAGCTTCCAATTCATTGCAGACCTGCTTTTTGGTGGTTCTCGGTTGATTCTAGATCATCCTGACCAATTTTCTCTCAGCAGCAGGTGATAGCTTGCGTTTTCTTTCTGATTGTGGCAGTGACAAAACTGTGCCATGCACTTTATTTATACTTACCAACAATTGTCTGCACAGTTGCTCTTGGGACCTTAAGCTGCTTTGAAATGGCTTCAAGTGACTTTCCTGACTTGTTCAAGTCAATGATGCGTTTTTTTCAGATCTGTGCTGAGTTCCTTTGACTTTCCCATTGTCTCGTTTGTAACCGAGCCTAATGACTGCATCACATGAGCCCTATTTAAATGGGCTCAGAGAAGTCAACAGGTGTCGTCAATCATAATCACTCACATAAAGTTCAGAGGCCATGCCATAAGCTGATTTGATTGTAACTTTTCTACATCACCAAAATTAATAATGTATGTTGCTGTATGTATACTGTTGACCCAGCAGATTTGGTCACATTTTCAGTAGACCCATAATAAATTCATAAAAGACTGTTGCACCAGTTGTCCGCTGTTAGCATATATTACTTCTATCAAACATGGTGGGAGTGTCTGTTACAAGCTACTGCAGTAGTAAACCGTAGGGATGTGGTACTCGCTATAATCCTGCACGGGACAATCCGCTTTAAATAAAGAGGATTAAAAAAAATGGTGATATTAATCGAGATCGGATGATAGGAAAAAATTAATCGTGATAATTTTTTTTGCCTTATTGCCCAGCCCTATGTTAATGTTCCATTTCATGTGGTTTAAATTTGACGTCAGTTTTTCCCATGGTTGCGAACACACTGTCCATGCCTGAAAGGTGATTGGCGGAGAATGAGGAAGTGTTGTGCGAAGACTCAAAGAGGCGAAAGTGTATTCACGGGAGGTAAAACCTGTTGGAATTGTGCCGTTATTTGCTATCGTAAGATTGGTAATAAAAGTTAAAAATAGCGTCAAACTTTGTGTGATTTCTTCTGGGGGCTACAATATAGTACATTACTTATTTTGAAGTACAAAATGTCCTGTCGCACAGGAGGTATAACCTGTTGGAATTTGTTGTCATAAGTTTGGTAATAAAAGTTAAAAATAGCGTCAAACTTTGTGATTTCTTCTGGGGGCTACAATATAGTATATTACTTTAATTTGTTTTCAAGTACAAAAAGTCCCGTCGCACAGGAGGTAAAACCTGTTGGAATTTGTTGTCATAATTTTGGTAATAAAAGTTAAAAAAAGCGTCGAACTTTGTGTGATTTCTTCTGGGAGCTACATTATAATATTAATTTGTTTTCAAGTACAAAAAAGCCCTTATTTTCAAGTTGTAGTGGGAATAAAAATGCTGTGGCGGCGCGCCACATTTAATTACGTTAAAGGGAAACCCTGGAGTTGTAATATTTACATCAATTCTGTTTTTTATTTTTGAATTCAAAGAAGTCGCAGCAAATCTTTCCCTCTCCTCCTCCTGTTCCACTTTGTACTGCAACCTGAAAAAAAAGTTGATTGATAAAAGAATCTGTTGAGGCGTCTGCTTTTTGGCAAATTCTGACTCTCAATATGAGAGGTTTGAGTGGTTAAAATGATATTTGGTGGAATTTCTCACTTCCTTCAGGAAAGGTGCCCGAGCGCAGTGGCTTGTGGGCCCTGTCTCTGTCTCTGAGCGCTGTGAACCTTAGCGAGAGCGCCCAAGGGAAGATGGCTCCATCCCAGCTCGCCGAGATCAATGTCACTGCAGCCACAGCCCTGCGTGCTGTACTGGGGCTCCATTTCTCCTTCCTGCCCGTACGTGTCTTAGCGTCTTCGGACATACGAGTGGAATAACTCTGGATTATCTTGTCGTCATTGCCAGCATTTCCTGGTCTTGTCTCCCAGGGTTACTTATTAAGCTGTGCAGAGAGCATTGCCAGTCCATCGGAAGCAAAGCAGATCCCCCGCTGCCTGCGCTGGCTTTTCACACCATCAGGCAGGCAGTTCTTCCTAAGCTGCGATTGGTCGCTGAAGTCCGAGAGCATCGATGTGGTGTTTACGTCGCAGAGGGAAGACCCAGGTGCAAATGATAAATGACCTAAAAAGATTCAGATGGTGTCTTGTCATGTTGTGAAAACTGACAAATGCTCCCCCCGTTTCACTTATGACCTCGGTCTAGCCGACCCAATGGCGCAGTTGCACCGCTGTTTCTGCAGAAAGCTGCTGGAGAGAGCCGTACACAGCCTCATCCAGCCGCAGAAGGACTCTGAAGGAGGCGAGCACAGGACAAGCTCAGGGTATGGTACTACTTTACCGGAGAGTTCTGCCTCTTTGAGTAAACACACTCTTACGTTTGTTGTTTTCTTCTTCCAGGGAGTTTTCCAGTGCCCTGGAGTTCCTGCAGCAATTAAACAACTGTACAGATGACTCTGCCTCTGCTCTTCCTCCCTTCTCAACTCCTCCCAGTCACACCATCACGCCAGGTATGACGAAACACGAACCCAACCCTTCCTGATTTGGATATATTTAGAATGTAATTTCCTTGTTGTCATTGATTTTTTTTTAGGTGGTGAATATTATGCAGTAAATATGAGGAAGGATTTTTTTCCCTTGTAGTTATTTCTTGTTACTGTTGCTGGGTCGCAATTAGGTGACCTCGAGGCACTTCAAGACAATGGTCTAGAGCAGGGGTGTCCAAACTACAAGTGTGGCCCGCTGACATCTTCAAATTGGCCCGTGAGTCATCATCAAATCAAAAACGAAATCCTCCACACACACATATGTGTGTGTATATATATATATATATATATATATATATATATATATATATATATATGTATATGTGTGTGTGTGTGTGTGTGTGTGTGTGTGTGTGTGTGTGTGGTGTGTGTCGCCATCTAGTGGATAACATCAGCTTTCAGGTCAATGATCATTAATTATGTATTAAAAGGATCTCTGCGATGCATTAACTTATATGACCCAATGCAAACAACCTTACCTAGTGCAATCAAAAAAAAAAAAAAAAAATTCCAACCAACACAACATGTCAACAGGCATGGTTACTGAACTTTCTGTATATCATAAAAAAGGTCCATTAACCATAAAAAAAATTCTAAATTAGACCCATTACAAAGCATGATGGGTAAAAATGCAAAACACTCTCCAGACTTTACCATTTTTGGTGCATTTTAACTGCTTGATATTTCTGATTAATTACAAAACTGTAAGGAGGTCGTCACGGAAATAAACAAGGTAGAACTTTCACATAGTCTTAATATCCAATTATATTATAACCATTATAATATATATATATATATATATATATATATATAATATTATATGAACGTGTGTATGTGTACATATATATATTATATGTGTGTATATATATGTATGTATGTATATACAAACCCCGTTTCCATAAGAGTTGGGAAATTGTGTTAGATGAAAATATAAACGGAATACAATGATTTGCAAATCCTTTTCAACCCATTGTGAGGTGCAGTCACAAACCAACCTCCCAGAGAGAGTTCTGTTAGGGTTCAAACGCAGCAGCGTTGCTTTATCAGTCACTTTTTTGGAATGCAGGTTAACTTAAATTCCTCCTGGTTGGGGCTTTCATTTAAACAAACAAATTATCGCGTTCCTCATGCCTTGATCAGGTCTCCTAAATTGCCTGGAACATATAGCAGAGAAATCTCTGATCAGTGCAAAGTTCAATAAAACACAGCATTCAATGAATCAAACATCTTACACAATTAGCAGACTAATTTACAAACTATATTTCAGTGGAGCAACACACTTACCGCCCGATGGAAGCAGACCTTTCCCAGCAGGGAGCCAGTCACACAATGAGTCAAAAACTGAGGTGCTATTTAAATCAAACACAGTGATTGCCAACCTGACACAGCTGCCTTGGGGCAGGTGGCCACACATCAGCCTGATTGAGGATAGAATTAGGGATGTACTTGCCTTCAATGACCACACCTAGAGGGTGGATGGCCCACTTCACAGCAAGACACTCTTTCTCCACGGTAGAGTAATTTTTCTCATGCTTCAGCAGTTTTCGGAAAATGAAGGTTACGGGGTGTTCATCGGCACCAACCAATTGGGCTAGGACTGCCCCGATCCCAGTGCCAGAGGCATCTGTGTGGAGGACAAATGGCTTTGTGAAGTCAGGTGCAACAAGGATGGGTTCCTCACACAGAGCCTGTTTTAACTTCTCGAAGGCCCCTTCCGTTTCGGTGGTCCAAGATACTCGGTGGGTTGACCGTTGGCGAGTGAGGTCGTTGAGGGGGGACGCTATTGTGGCAAAGTCTTTGATAAACTTCTGGTAGTAGCCGATCAGACCTAAGAAGGACTGCACCTGTCTTTTAGTGATGGGGCGGGGCCAGTTCCGTATCTTCTCCACCTTCTGGGCTTGGGGTCGCACACACCCACGGCCTATCGTATACCCGAGGTAGTCTGTTTTGGTCCACTTCTTGCCGTTTGCTGTTAGACCAGCCTGACGAAGGGCCCTGAGGACAGCCTCCAGGTGTTCCAGATGGTGGGCCCAGGTGGCGCTGTGAACCACGATGTCATCAAGATAGGCGGCGGCATAGGCTTGGTGAGGACGGAGGATTCGGTCCATCATGCGCTGGAAGGTCGCAGGGGCCCCGTGGATGCCGAAGGGGAGGACAGTGTACTGGAACAAGCCGTCTGGAGTTGAGAAGGCCGTCTTGGGTTTGGCTCTCTGGGTCAGGGGTACCTGCCAATAACCTTTTGTCAAGTCCATGGTGCTGACGAAGCGGGCAGGTCCAAGGCGGTCAATCAGCTCATCGGCTCTAGGCATGGGATATGCATCGAAGGTGGATATGTCGTTTAGTTTTCGGAAGTCGTTGCAAAACCTCAAGGAGCCATCTGGTTTAGGGACGATCGCGATTGGACTGGACCAAGGGCTGTAGGACTCTTCACTAACGCCTTGGTCAAGCATCTTTTTTACCTCTTCTTTTATCGCTTCCCTCCACGCTTCTGGGACCCTGTATGGTCGTTGCCTGACCACCTTCCCAGGCGGGGTCTCTATGTCATGTTCTATGACATGGGTGCGCCCGGGCATCTCTGCAAAAATGTCTCGGTAGCGACCCAAGAGCTCTTGGACATCTTGGACTTGTGTTGGGCCAAGGTCCACGCCTACATTGACGGCGGGTTTCTGGGAAGAGAGGTCCGTTAGAAGGGCAGGGCTAGGCAAAGGTGCAGCAGTGTGCCATCTTTTCAATACATTTATATGGTACAGCTGCAAACCTTTCCTCCGGCCGGGTTGCTGCACACGGTAGTTGACGGCCCCCACTCGCTCAGCGATATCGTACGGGCCGTGCCATTTAGCCAAGAATTTGCACTCTGCCGTCGGGACCAGTACTAAGACAAGGTCACCCACCTTAAACTCACGGAGACGGGCGCCCTTGTTGTATGTTTGTGCCTGGGCAGCTTGAGCCTTCTCCAAATGGTCCCGGACCAGTGGCCATACCCTTCTGGCTCTCTCCTGTAGGTGTTCCACGTGGTCTATAACGTTCCGGTGGGGGGAGGGCTGACTTTCCCAGGCTTGCTTGGCGAGGTCTAGCAGACCCCGTGGAATCCGCCCGTAGAGCAGCCCAAAGGGAGAAAAACCTGTAGAGGCTTGTGGCACTTCACGAATAGCAAACAGTACATAAGGAATTAACCGGTCCCAGTCTTTCCCGTCAACTTCAACCAGTTTCCTTAACATTGTCTTCAAGGTTGAATTAAAGCGTTCCACTAGTCCGTTAGTTTGTGGGTGATAGACTGAGGTTCTGATCTGTTTTATCTTAAGCCATTTATACAATACGGTCATTACACGGGCCATAAAACAGGTACCCTGGTCTGTCAAAACCTCGTGTGCTATTCCAACCCGGCTAAAAAGCATGAGTAGTTCATGTGCAACATTCTTGGCGGTAGCAACATGCAAGGGAATGGCCTCGGGGTATCGGGTTGCGTTATCGACGATGACAAGGATATAGCGGTGTTCACGAGACGATTTTGGCAACGGCCCCACAATGTCCATAGCTACCTGTGAAAATGGCGTCTCAATAATAGGGAGGGGTATGAGGGGATTCCGGAGAAAGGGCCGCGGTGCCGCTTTTTGACATTCCGGACAGGTGTGACAAAAGTCTTCGACGGCTCGCTTCACCCCGGGCCAATAAAAACTTGCGACCACTCGGTCATAGGTCTTCTGGGCTCCCAGATGAGTGAGCAAGGTACAACACCCGGGTGACGTAACTTTTCGGCACTAATAGTTGTTCGACAACTTCCCCACCCTTAGCTTTTGCACTTCGTTACAACAGACCCGCTTTTACCAAAAAATGAGGATAAGACATCCCACTCACCCCAGAGACCAGTTGACCGTCTATGGGGGCGATGCTTTGGCGGGCCATTTCCAGGTTGGGGTCAGCCCATTGGGCTGTGGCGTACTCTCCTTGAGGTGGATTCCCCTCGACCGGCATGAGCGGGAACTCAGAGAAGGGGTCTTCACTGGCTGGAGGGGTCTCTCCCCCACTGGCGTCTTTCAGATGCTCCACTTCCTGGTGAGGTTCCTCTAGGTGCTCGGAAGGTGGGGAATGCGGTCCGCGGGGTCGAGGCTGCGGGGCGCCGGTCTCTGCGTCTTGTTTGTCGGGGAGGATGTGGGCAGCGGCCTGGGTTCCAATACTATGCTGGAAGAGGACACAATCCGTGCCTATCAGCAGAGGGACAGGTAGGTTGGAGACCACCCCAGCAGCCACATTGGCGTCTCCACGGGG
This sequence comes from Nerophis lumbriciformis, assembly GCF_033978685.3. Classification (NCBI taxonomy): domain Eukaryota; kingdom Metazoa; phylum Chordata; class Actinopteri; order Syngnathiformes; family Syngnathidae; genus Nerophis; species Nerophis lumbriciformis. The sequence continues at coordinate 23,328,719 of NC_084569.2, forward strand.
GGTCTGGACCCGGATATGGCTGACCGGGTAATGGCGGACATCACCATGGACGCAGATGACCGGGACTGTGTCTGAGCCGACAGGACCAGCATAGTCAGCCCTCACCAAGGTGACGACGCTGCCAGAATCAATCAGGCCATGGCCGTCGGTACCTCCCACCCGCACCGGCAGGGTGGCATGGGGTCGGCTGGTGTCCCTGGTGTGCAAGCAAGGTCGGTGGGCACCCGAGCTGGCGGCAGAGGGCATTGAGACGTCTCGGTCCCGCTCCGGACAGGCCCAGGAGATGTGACCTTCTCGCCCGCAGACACAGCACCTTCTGGGGGGTCGGGCCAACCTTTCCGGTGGGTTACTATCCCTTGGGGCATTACGTGGAGGAGTACGGGGAGGAAATCGCCCATCCTTTCAGCAGGGGTGGGGCGGCTTGGCTCAGCTCTGGTGGTTCGGAGCATCTCGTTGCTAACTTGGTAGTTCTCCAACAGAGCTACCAGAGAATCCAGGGAGGTGGGGCTCACCTGCGCAGCATACTTTCTGGCATCGGGCGGAAAAGCTCGAATACACCGATCAATCACCAATCTTTGGATCCAGGGTGTCTCCTCGCCACTCGTCAGCCAGCACTGGGTAAGACGTAGCAGCTCTGCGAGCTGGGCCCTGGGCGGATGGCTGGCACAGTAGGCCCAGGCGTGGTATCGCTGAGCTCTAGCTGGTAGACTGTACCCATGGCTTGCTAATATAGCGGCCTTGAGCTTGGGATAGTCTCGTGCGTCCTCTGCTCGCAGGTCGCGGCAGGCGTGCTGGGCCTCCCCAATGAGGAACGGGGCAATTATTGCATGCTTTCATTGTGATGGCTGGCCCTCCGCCTAGTCTCACCTGTTCGGAGGTATTGTGCTGCTCCACACCATATTCAATTGAATGCACTACAAAGACAAGATATTTGATGTTCAAACTCATAAACTTTATTTTTAATAGTAATTACCGTATTTTTCGGACTATAAGTTGACATTTTTTTCATAGTTTGGCCGTGGGTGCGACCTATACTCCGGAGCGACTTATGTGCGAAATTATTAACATATTACCGTAAGATATCAAATAATATTGTTTATCTCATTCTCGTGAGCGACGAAGCAAATGTCTGCAATGGTCACACACACGTCAGCAATCGTCACTCACACGCCAACCAATAACAATACGGCGGGGGCGGGTCATGGCAGAAGTGCATTGTGGGTTTTGGAATGTTAACTGCTATATGCTATACGCTACTGCCGGAGCTATTAAAATGGATCATATCAACAATCGCGGTAACTTATAAAAACTGAGAAGGACTGAACTAAAATGGCACCGAAAAGGAAATCATATACTGCAGATTACAAGCTGGACGTAGTGAAATATGCACCAGAAAACGGCGATCGAGCAGCAGAAAGAATGGACACTAGCGGGGCATACCAGAGGCGCGACACCGAGGGAGAAGATTTCATGGGATTTAGCGATCGGGAGTGACAGATTGTTTGGTAAACGTATAGCATGTTCTATATGTTATAGTTATTTGAATGACTCTTGCCATGATGTGTTGGTTAACATACCAGGCACGTTCTCAGTTGGTTATTTGTGCGTCATATGGCGGATTGTTATAGGCGCAAAGTTGAAAAGCCAGCATCTGTGATGGTATGGGGGTGTATTAGTGCCCAAGACATGGGTAACTTACACATCTGTGAAGGCGCCATTAATGCTGAAAGGTACATACAGGTTTTGGAGCAACATATGTTGCCATCCAAGCAACGTTACCATGGACACCCCTGCTTATTTCAGCAAGACAATGCCAAGCCACGTGTTATATCAACGTGGCTTCATAGTAAAAGAGTGCGAGTACTAGACTGGCCTGCCTGTAGTCCAGACCTGTCTCCCATTGAAAATGTGTGGCGCATTATGAAGCCTAAAATACCACAACGGAGACCCCCGGACTGTTGAACAACTTAAGCTGTACATCAAGCAAGAATGGGAAAGAATTCCACTTGAGAAGCTTAAAAAATGTGTCTCCCCAGTTCCCAAACGTTTACTGAGTGTTGTTAAAAGGAAAGGCCATGTAACACAGTGGTGAACATGCCCTTTCCCAACTACTTTGGCACGTGTTGCAGCCATGAAATTCTAAGTTACCGTATTTTTCGGACAATAAGTCGCTCCAGAGTATACGTCGCACCGGCCGGAAATGGACAATAAAGAAGAAAAAAAACATATATACGTCGCACTAGAGTATAAGTCGCATTTTTGGGGGAAATTTATTTGATAAAACCCAACACCAAGAATAGACATTTGAAAGGCAATTTAAGATAAATAAAGAATAGTGAACAACAGGCTGAATAAGTATTCAGCCTGAAAGGCAATTTAAGATAAATAAAGAATAGTGAACAACAGGCTGAATAAGTATTCAGCCTGTTGTTCACTATTCTTTATTTATCTTAAATTGCCTTTCAAATGTCTATTCTTGGTGTTGGGTTTTATCAAATAAATTTCCCCCAAAAATGCGACTTATACTCTAGTGCGACGTATATATGTTTTTTTTCTTCTTTATTGTCCATTTCCGGCCGGTGCGACGTATACTCTGGAGCGACTTATTGTCCGAAAAATACGGTAACTTAGAATTTCATGGCTGCAACACGTGCCAAAGTAGTTGGGAAAGGGCATGTTCACCACTGTGTTACATGGCCTTTCCTTTTAACAACACTCAGTAAACGTTTGGGAACTGGGGAGACACATTTTTTAAGCTTCTCAAGTGGAATTCTTTCCCATTCTTGCTTGATGTACAGCTTAAGTTGTTCAACAGTCCGGGGGTCTCCGTTGTGGTATTTTAGGCTTCATAATGCGCCACACATTTTCAATGGGAGACAGGTCTGGACTACAGGCAGGCCAGTCTAGTACTCGCACTCTTTTACTATGAAGCCACGTTGATATAACACGTGGCTTAGCATTGTCTTGCTGAAATAAGCAGGGGTGTCCATGGTAACGTTGCTTGGATGGCAACATATGTTGCTCCAAAACCTGTATGTACCTTTCAGCATTAATGGCGCCTTCACAGATGTGTAAGTTACCCATGTCTTGGGCACTAATACACCCCCATACCATCACAGATGCTGGCTTTTCAACTTTGCGCCTATAACAATCCGGATGGTTCTTTTCCTCTTTGGTCCGGAGGACACGACGTCCACAGTTTCCAAAAACAATTTGAAATGTGGACTCGTCAGACCACAGAACACTTTTCCACTTTGTATCAGTCCATCTTAGATGAGCTCAGGCCCAGCGAAGTCGACGACGTTTCTGGGTGTTGTTGATAAACGGTTTTCGCCTTGCATAGGAGAGTTTTAACTTGCACTTACAGATGTAGCGACCAACTGTAGTTACTGACAGTGGGTTTCTGAAGTGTTCCTGAGCCCATGTGGTGATATCCTTTACACACTGATGTCGCTTGTTGATGCAGTACAGCCTGAGGGATCGAAGGTCACGGGCTTAGCTGCTTACGTGCAATGATTTCTCCAGATTCCCTGAACCCTTTGATGATATTATGGAACGTAGATGGTGAAATCCCTAAATTCCTTGCAATAGCTGGTTGAGAAAGATTTTTCTTAAACTGTTCAACAATTTGCTCACACATTTGTTGACAAAGTGGTGACCCTCGCCCCATCCTTGTTTGTGAATGACTGAGCATTTCATGGAATCTACTTTTGTACCCAATCATGGCACCCACCTGTTCC
>NC_084569.2:23334958-23429958 GCF_033978685.3 Nerophis lumbriciformis
CAGCCGGGAGACATAGTCTTCCCAACGTGTCCTGGGTCTTCCCCACGGCCTCCTACCGGTCGGACGTGCCCTAAACACCTCCCTATACATATACATATACTATATACATATACGTTTGTATATGTATGTATATATATATATATGTATGTATATATATATATATATATATATGTATATATATATATATATATATATATATTTTTATATAGTCGCGATCAAAAGTTTACATACACTTGTAAAGAACCTAATGTCATGGCTGTTTTGAGTTTCCAATCATTTCTACATTTTTGTTTCATCTGCCATCACATGGACAAAGATAAGACCTTCTGGAGGAAAGTTCTGTGATCAGATGGAGCATTAGTGGATCTACACCCAACATCCACTGTATTTATATCAAGTACAGGAACGTATCTAGTTGATACTACTATGATTACGTCGATATTTTCTGGCATCACAACTTCTTTTGTTTTTTTTAAATGTATATTATGTTTATAAAATCAGGAAATATGTCCCAGGACACATGAGGACTTTGAATATGACCAATGTCTGATCCTGTAACTACTTGGTATCCGATTGACACCCAAATTTGTGGTATCATCCGAAACTAATGTAAAGTATCAAACAACACGTAACCAATTTGATACAGAAATGTAGACAAAACATGTTAAAAGAGAAAGTAAGCAGATATTAACAGTAAATGAACAAGTAGATTACTAACAGTGTTGGGACTAACGCGTTACAAAGTAACGCGTTACTGTAACGCCGTTAGTTTCGGCGGTAACTAGTAATCTAACGCGTTATTTTTTTATATTCAGTAACTCAGTTACCGTTACTACATGATGCGTTTCTGCGTTATTTTACGTTACTTTTTATGTTGTATAAAGTGTGTTTTATCGGAGCTGTGTCATCGTTCTGATTCTTCTTGTGTCACAAGCCGGAGAAGAGAGAGAGACACGCGCTCTGTGTGTGAGTGTGGGTGTTAGTGTGAGGAGGGAGGGAGGGGCGTGTCTGATCATGGCGGAGCCAGAAGTCGAGTTTGCTAACATGGAGATATTTTCACTACTTTTCTTTTGTCGAGCACAAAGAAAATAACATTTTAGTTAAATGTAAATTGTGCTTTGGATCAAAGATCCCATCTACTGCCCAAAACAGCAATTCAAATCTGCTGAAACAAGCTACATAGCAACATGCTTCGACGAAGCTAGTAAAGAGAGACAGAGACTCTGATGCCACTTTACCTGCAGCACCACCATTTCAGGATTAACTCTGCCTCTGCTCATTCACCGCTGAAGGTACACACACTCTGTCAATCAATGTTCCCTCTAATTTTTCATGTGTGTGAGCAAACGCAAAAACTCCCTGAGCATTGAGTGGAGCCCATGTGAGCAACATCACATGTGCACACTGTGGTTACACCAGCAGCACACCTGTCCCAAACATGACTAAATAACAAGTTAAATCTCCATCCATCCATCCATTTTCTACCGCTTGTCCCTTTCGGGGTCGCTGTAGCCTATCTCAGCTGCATTCGGGCGGAAGGCTGGGTACACCCTGGACAAGTCCCCACCTATCGCAGGGCCAACACAGATAGACAGACAACATTATCTTATTATAATCAAATGACAGCAGTCATTTCCATTTCTAATATAAGTGTTTAGGCCCACTTACAATGACAATAACAACAAATATTGTTTTTCATGAACTGTGTACTTGTATTGTTTGTCTGGGTGGAGGTCCTGCTTTGGAAATAGTTTGTACCCCTTTCAGACATTGCATTTAGTTCCCATTAAAACATTCACATGTTGCACAATGAGATGTAAGAAGGGGATCATGTGTACATTCCTGCAACTTCCTGTTTGTAAAAAATATATTTTTATTAGTATGTATTTAATATATTAACAGCATTTAATGATTAATATTTATAAATTAAGATTCCTAATAAATGACACTAGAATAGGCACACATTTGATTGGTAAATCATAGAGTAACGACCTGGAATGACACTTTATGTGTGGTGTTGGAGTTGTCCGACTTTTTGTGTGGCTGTAAACGCATCACTGGTTAAGTGCCATATGTGCATGTGTTGGCGCAAGTGAGAAAGAGCGAGCGGCTGCTGCTGATATAACAGTGATGTGTTATGGCCGACAATAAAGAGTTTTGCTCAGTAAAGTGATGGATGGAATTCATGTCCTCAAAGCGTCTCGACAGACGTATTATTATATTTGAACAATAATGACGAAAATGGTTTTCTCTGTCGTGTCCGTGTCGTGTCAAAAATTGTTATGCGCTTATTTTTTTATTTGATTTTGTGCGTGGCATAGATTTGTCGTGCGCAGATCACGCTTGAGCAGTGCGCAATTGCACAGGCGCGCTCCTTAGAGGGAACGTTGCTGTCAATTCTCTTATATACTCTTTCATTTTAGACTTCTAGAGTGTTTGATTATCACATCACTCTAAATGTATGGACTATAAAGTTCACAAACATAAAGAGGGATGCTAGTGGGCCAGGCCAATCTTTCCTTATCTCTAAACTAAAACTGGGGAAATGTGTCGAGTGTTCTGGGCTTCAGACATGATTTTGTGTCAGAATTTCTTGAGGAAAAAATGCCTGGTTAGGCTTTGTGTATGTAGTGTGTGCCTTTCTTGGTTCATCTATGCTGTTATTATGCTGTTTGTTACTTATGTATGTTATGTTGCAGCTATTTAAAATAGTTTTGTCAATTTGTTCTGGCCAGAAACAAATTGGCCTTTGTAACATATCTTTGTCTTTGTGTGTTGTATGTCGACCACATTGCTTAGCAGAGTTCAGTGATACAAATGTATGTCAAGTTGATCAACACATTGTATTATTCTCCAGTGCAATAACAGTACTGAAATAAAGGCTAAAAGGGCATTAATTGGAGCTTTTAAAAAAAGAAGAAAAAAAAGAAGTAACTAAATAGTTACTTTTCACAGTAACGCATTACTTTTTGGTGTAAGTAACTGAGTTAGTAACTGAGTTACTTTTGAAATGAAGTAACTAGTAACTATAACTAGTTACTGTTTTTCAGTAACTAACCCAACACTGATTACTAATACATTTTCTACCACTTGTCCTTAATAATGTTGACAAAATAATGGAATGATAAATGACACAATATGTTACTGCATATATCAGCAGACTAATTAGGTGCCTTTGTTTGTTTACTTACTACTAGTAAGTAATAATAATAATAATAATGGTTTAGATTTTATATCGCGCTTTTCTATTATTGATACTCAAAGCACTCAAGTACAAGTTGTCTAGTATGTTCACTATTTTATTTAAGGAATTAACATATGTTTAATATACCCTCAGATTTTTTATTAAAATAAAGCCAATAATGCAATTTTTTTGTGGTCCCCTTTATTTATATCACAAACAAAAATAGAATACTCACAAACAAAATTAGAATACTCGAACAGAACCAATATGGATACAGAGCTAATGTTTCAACTTCAATGGCTTTAATTGAAATTACAGACGAAATTACCAATGCAATAGATAGTAAAAAAAAATGTGCGGCAGCAGTGTTTATGGATCTAACCAAAGCATTTGGCACAATTAATCACAATATTTTAATCAAAAAACTAGAACGATACGGCATCAGGGGGTTAGTCTTAAACTGGATAAGAAGTTATCTAACAAACAGGAAACAATATGTGAAGCTAGGCGAACACACATCTACAACGCTAAATATATCCTGTGGTGTACCTCAGGGATCAATACTAGGACCTAAATTATTCAATCTCTATACAAATGACATTTGTAAAGTTACAAAAGATTTAAAGTTAGTATTATTTGCGGATGATACAACAGCGTTTTGTTCAGGAGAGAACACGCAGAAGCTAATACAAATAATAAAAGAAGAAACGAACAAATTAAAAAGATGGTTTGACAAAAACAGACTGTCGTTGAATCTCAGTAAAACTAAAATAATGCTATTTGGTAACAGTAGAAGAGAAAGTCAAACACAAATACAAATAGGCTGAGTAGAAATTGAAAGAGTAAATGAAACCAAATTTCTAGGTATAATGATTGATGATAAATTGAACTGGAAATCTCATGTAAAAAATATACAACATAAAGTAGCGAGAAACACATCAATAATGAATAAAGCAAAACATGTTCTAGACCAAAAATCACTTCATATTCTCTACTGCTCGCTAGTGTTACCATATCTGAGGTACTGTGTAGAAATATGGGGAAATAACTATAAAAGTACACTTCATTCACTAACGGTGTTACAAAAAAGATCCGTTAGAATAATACATAATGTTGGATATAGAGAACATTCAAATGCTTTATTTATTTAATCAAAAATACTGAAATTCCATGACATAGTGAATTTGCAAACAGCTAAAATTATGCACAAAGCAAACTATAATCTGCTACTTAAGAATATACAACAATTCTTCTCAAAAAAAGAGGAGAAATATAATCTTAGAGAAAAATGTAATTTAAAACATTTGTATGCACGTACAACACTTAAGACCTTCATTATATCAGTATGTGGAATTAAATTGTGGAATGGATTAAGCAAAGCAATCAAAAAATGTACTAATATGATCCACTTCAAGAAACTCTTCAAACTTAAAGTGTTTACAAAGTACAAAGAACAAGAACCATGACAAACATTCTCAATTTATTTCATACATCCATTCATTCATTCTCAAAATAATCTTACTTATCTCATCATATGAATATGACTTACTTCACCAATTATTATTATTAAATTATTATTACTATTTATTTATTTATTTTTATTGTGATTTCTTATGGAGTATATTGTGAATAAATTGTGAACAGGAAGTGAACAAAAAGTTTTAGCAACTGTTATGTAAAGAAAAGGGGTAGGATTAAATAAGCTCTGCTTCTTCCTGCTCCTTTTCGAACATGTTGAAAAGAGAAACTGGAAATTTTGATGTATCATGTTGTATGCTTGCATGTTCGAAATAAACTCAAACTCAAAATTCAAACTGAAAAAGTACCGAAATAATTTTAGTACCGGTACCAAAATATTGGTATCGTTACAACACTAGTGTGTGTGTGTGTGTATGTATATACATATATATATATATATATATATATATATATATATATATATACAAACACACACATGCATACAGTACAGGCCAAAAGTTTGGACACATCTTCTCATTCAGGCCCATCGCTGGACCGCCAAAAATATATTATTATTATTTATTGTCAATTTAGTTAGAATTTATTTTAGCGCTGGGCCATTGTATGTACATTTTTTTTAATCCGTTTTTAAGTCCCTTCTTTTGTATTATAAAAATAGAATTTGATTTTGTAATCAGCCTGACCAAAGCCTTGATAGTAATATTTGTGATCAACACATGGTTTTGTATCATTCGACAAGATTGTATACTGTAAGTAGGTTAGATATAATTATGGAATTACAGTCAAGAGTAAGATTACTAATTTGGGGTTAAGAGTGGGCCCCTGTGTAGTGGAAAAGTTGGGCCCTGAGGTTAAAAAAGGTTAAGAACTTCGGATTTTGATTACAATCATCATAGGTTGCAATGACATTAAACTATTGAGTTAAGTACACCAAATATGGGCTTGTGTGTTTGAGATCCCTGTCGTTGACACAAAGTAACGAACCAACGGTGTGGCGTACGAACATGTATTCATGGTTGGCACGTCTGCGTTATGCATATTGGAAATAACAGCAGAACAAATGTTCAAGATTTCCTGAGTACACTTTTCTTTTTCGAAACGTCACAGCCAGACACGATCAGAAAGGCGTCAACTCTTTGTCCTCAAAATATATTTGTTTTCCTCTGTTTTGTCTGCCAGCGAGAGATCCGGTGAGTCGTTGGTGGGCTTTAGTACTGAAGGCCGCTGTCTATTGGCTTCAGGGTGAGGATTCCACTGTGAGGTCACTGCTGGCAGATACCGAGAGAATGCCGGGGGCTCTGCAGACTGGAAAGTAAGTGCTGTGTCTGCAAGCTCATTATAAGGTCATCAAATGTACTTCACAGGCTTTAACGTGTACTTTTTACAGTCTTTAAAGCAGTGGTTTTCAAACTTGGCTCTCCATAATGACCAACAATGAAATACAGTAGTGTAGTCTGCCTAAGTATTCATTAAAAACAAGGCAGAGGTTTTGTTTACCAAGTATATACAATAGTTTAACATTACACACAGTTTGAACAGTAGCACTGTGTTTGAATATTTAAGTTATTATTTGATGTACCACTAGATGGAGCATGCGGTACGCGCCATAGTTTGAGAATCAGTGCTTTAACGGATTTGTTTATGGAGGAACTGCACTTTTTTTGGAATTTTGCCTACCGTTCACAATCATAAGAGACAACAAGACAAAAGGTTTTTTTTACATTTTAACGTAAAAATGGTCTCATTCTAGGTGGCTAGCAATGCAGCTAATGGGAGCAATCAATTCTACCTCTAAATCACTTTAAAAATGCATTAACAAACTGTCAACAATACTTAATTTATGTTTTGTAACCTTTATAGTAACCAAGCTGTAACAACATTGATATTGTAAGAGTGAACACTGAGGATCTCTTTTGCTAGCGTAGTAACACATTGGCGTGCTACGGTATTAGCCGTAAAAAGCTACCTACAGCAAGGGGTAAGCTAGCTTCTTTGTCAGCACAAAACGCGTTTGAGTTTGTAATGCACTACACAATGCGATAGGACACCAATCTGTACTGAGTGAAAAACATGAACAATCATATTACAGTATCTGTAAAGTATTATTACATGTTTTGTTTGTACATAGCTAGCCCAACAGCGTGTGTACTGTAGTTTTAATAACACGCTTGACGTGCTGCGTGTATCATGATCAATTATTAAAGTCCTTCAGTCGATGGACAGTTGTGCGTTTGGTGCAGCTGGCCGGGGATGTTTATTTGGGTAAGCACTCCATTAATGTCGAAAAAGCTTGACTTCATATTCCACATTTATAGCGCCAAAGTCACTTTCACCTCACTCTCTCAGCTTCCGTCTGCTCCAATGTCTCATCCTTCCTTCATGCTTGCTTCTAGAAGCAGCAGTTCATCCTCCCTATATTCAGCTTCAAAAAGATAAGGTTGTGAATCCTCGATTGTCCAAAAATAAATAGGAACACACAGTTGTTGCCAGAAGTCAGAAGTGCCCTGCTACGGAAACTGAAATAAATGTGCGGAGAAAGTCAGTCCTGCCAATGATTAAAATGACCTAAATATTGTACATATTACATATTGTTATGAAGGTGTCTGTTCCTACATCATATATATACTTGTAGTGTGTATATTGTACGTATTACATATTGTTATGAAAGCGTCTGTTACTACATTATATATATATATATATATATATACATATATATATATATATATATATATATATATATATATATATATATATATATATATAGATCTGTTCAAGGTTGCTCACCTTCGAGCAAAGAGCAAGACAACAGTAAATGTTGTGAGAGAGTTGCTGTTTACGGACGACAGTGCTATAGTTGCGCACAATGTAGAAGACATACAAGATCTTGTGAACAAGTTTGCAGCAACAGTTCAGTTCAGCCTCAAAATAAACATTAAGAAGACGAAATGCTTGTACCAGCCACCCAAGTATGAGCCCACATCCTCCCTACCAGGGGAGGTCTGTGTCATGGGAGACCCACTTTTGCAATGCCGACGTTCAAGTACCTCGGAAGCACAGTGACAGAAAATGCCAAGCTTGATGATGAGATCAAACTGAGGATGGGGAGAGCGAGTGCTTTGTTTGGTAAATTAAGGGAAAGACTCTGGAACAACAGGCATGTCTCTATTTGCGTCAAGTGCAAGGTGTACAGAGCAACTGTGCTAGCTACACTTTTGTACGGTGCTGAAACTTGGACCCTCTACAGGTTGCAAGTCAGAAAACTTCACGCATACATGATCCGCCACCTTCGGACCATCATGGACATCTCCTGGAGAGACAAAATCCCGAACACAGAGGTCCTAAGTCGTGCTGGACTGACATCGATGGATGACATCTTAACCCAAACGAACCTGAGATGGGTCGGGCATGTAGAGAGAATGAGTCATGAGCGGCTCCCTCGGCATCTGCTCTACTCACAGCTGGAGGAAGGGAAACGAAACCGAGGGAGGCCAAGGCTACGGTACAAGGACACCGTTAAACGGAATTTGAGGGAACTGAAGATCGACACTGCAACCTGGTAGCTGCAGGCAAAAGACCGGGCTGAGTGGAGGAATATGATCCGACCGAAATGAAACAGTCATTGTCGCGCCCGACAGACTGCTATGATGATATATATATATATATATATATATATATATATGTATATGAAATAGTCTTGTGATTTTTTTTCACACACATATATATATATATATATATATATATATATATATATATATATGTATGTGTGGGGAAAAAAAATCACAAGACTATTTCATCTCTACAGGCCTGTTTCATGAGGGGGGGTACCCTCAATCATCAGGAGATTTTAATGGGAGCATTCACATACCATGGTTTATATAGGGCACAGAGTGGGTGGGTACAGGCTGGCGTAGGGGCGTGGTGATTGGCTCATGTGTTACCTAGGAGGTGTTTCCGTCTGTGGCGGCATGCTGTTACAATTTCGCTGCGCTTGTTGAGGGATGACAGGTCTGGACGGTAAATAATAAACAGTTTCTCTTTCAAGCATAGGTTGCATCTTTTATTACCACTATTGTAAGGTGTGCTGGATGCAAGAATTTGCCATGTTATTGAATATTCAACATTATTGTCTTTGAGGTCCCAAATGTGTTTGCTGAGTTCTGTGGTATTCCGCAGGTTTTGGTTCCTGAAAGAAGCCAAAACTTGGTAGACAACTGATGTTTGTAAGCACCCCCCGTTGAGAGGGAGTCGCTCTGTCCGGGGGCCGACGGCTCATTTGCAATTGTTTTGTTGTGGTTTGAGATGATTTGTCGTATATTGTTCATGCAGCTGTAGCTCAATTGAACATGAACAATATACGACAAATCATCTCAAACCACAACAAAACAATTGCAAATGAGCCGTCGGCCCCCGGACAGAGCGACTCCAAAACCAACAAAGGCTGTAACTGTCGAAAGAAACCTGATTGCCCTCTCAACGGGGGGTGCTTACAAACATCAGTTGTCTACCAATCTAAGGTAATACGCAAGGACATTAACACATCCGACACATATGTAAGATTAACCGAGGGAGAATTCAAAACCAGGTGGAACAATCACAAGGCTTCTTTCAGGAACCAAAACCTGCAGAATACCACAGAACTCAGCAAACACATTTGGGACCTCAAAGACAATAATGTTGAATATTCAATAACATGGCAAATTCTTGCATCCAGCACACCTTACAATAGTGGTAATAAAAGATGCAACCTATGCTTGAAAGAGAAACCGTTTATTATTTACCGTCCAGACCTGTCATCCCTCAACAAGCGCAGCGAAATTGTAACAGCATGCCGCCACAGACGGAAACACCTCCTAGGTAACACATGAGCCAATCACCACGCCCCTACGCCAGCCTGTACCCACCCACTCTGTGCCCTATATAAACCATGGTATGTGAATGCTCCCATTAAAATCTCCTGATGATTGAGGGTACCCCCCCTCATGAAACAGGCCTGTAGAGATGAAATAGTCTTGTGATTTTTTTTCCCACACATACATATATTGCGCTCTACTACGGTATCGAGCACTATTTTTTGGATAACCTTATTAAGACATATATATATATATATATATATATATATATATATATATATATATATATATATATATATATATATATATATATATATATATATACTTGCGTTGTGTATATTGTACATATTACATATTGTTATAAAAAGTTAAAGTTATGAAGGTGTCTGTTACTACATTGTATGTATACTTGCAGTGTGTATATAAAACATATTACATATTGTTATGAAGGTGTCTGTTACAATATATATATATATATACTTGCAGTGTGTATATAAAACGTCGGTGGAGGGTTTTAAAGTTGGCTACAACGGTGACTCTCATTAACCACATTCTGTAAGCGTTTTCTATCCTCTTTAAACTTCTATAAAGAAAAACCCACGTGTTTTTGTCTCTCAAAATGATTTTGAACGACAACATTCCAAAAAAAGTGCAGTTTTCCTTTAAGGATCATTTCCTCATTGTATAGTTGTCCGTCACCCTTTTCGGTTTCAGACACCCTCTGCCCAAAGCTGTGCTGTTACTATGCAAGTCAGTTCAGAAGAGTCTGTCGCCTCTGAAGGGAGGCGGAACGCAAGCCTGCCTGTCCAGTTGTCACCAAGCCAGCAATTACCTACGCTCCAGCATCTCTTTGCACCTCGGCCAGCCGGAGAGTTGTCTAGACCAGGTAGAAATCAAACAATATTGTCGTTAAATCTGTTTCACTCCGGCGTTTGGGTTTGTGGTAGTAGGCCTTGGAAAATATCTTCGGGGAAAATGCGATCTCTTCATTAGGGATGGGCACCAAATTCAGTATTTTTATAGGTACTGGGCACCGAACAGTGCCATATTTTAAAACCTTTAATGCACATGTCACGTCCGGTTGCAAACTCGGCAACGGCTCAAGCATTTGGCCGGGAAATAAGTAAGTCAAGTACTCAGTTGGAGTGCCTCGAAGTACCATATTTTTTGGACTATAAAACCTGTCAGATTATAAGGCACATTGCCCATGAACGGGTCGATTTGGCACTATTTTTACACATAAGGCGCAGTAAAGGGGTCATATTAATGATTTTTTTTGTACATTTAAAACACTTCCTTGTGGTCTACATAACATGTAATGGTGGTTCTTTGGCCAAAATGTTGCATAGATTATGTTTTACAGACCATCTTCAAGTCTTCCATTCAGAGTGTGCCGTTTGGTGGGCGGGTCTTATTTATGTGCCTCCACTTAGACAGCGTCTTCTCCCTGTTATCTTTGTTGTACCGGTTGTTGTTAGTGCTTCCATAGCGAAGCTACTGACACAGATATGAGTTAGAAGTGTACGCTACTTTGTATTAGAAATGGCAACAGCGGAGGATAAATGCTCCCTCAACAACGGGATAGAGGAAAAGAAGGAGCTTGTTGATTACAACGGCGAATGCATGCACATTTTCGGGACTTATGCAGATTTCAAATACACAAGAGTTGGAACAAATAGGTAAGAAACGTTGGTTTTGCATAATACTGCGAAATAAAACACATATATATATATATGTCTTATAATAGGTGCCATTTTGGGGTCAAAACATTCTGACAGGTAATCTTCTATATTCTCAATGAAACATTGAAGTTTTGGTGTTGTTTGCTTACGGGTACTTGCTGGCGTCATTTATAGAACAAGCTTCAACCTGCAGTCCACCCGTATCTCTTTGTGTGACTGCCATCTACTTGTCACACTTATCATTACACCATGTACCAAATAAAATTGATTTCAGGTCAGCACAACCAGAAACAATACATACACAAGGCGCACCGGGTTATGAGGCGCACTGTCGCCTTTTGAGAAAATTAAAGGATTTTAAGTGCGCCTTATAGGTCAAAAAATACGGTAATGTTACAATTTACCGTACCAACAAAGCAAGAGGGCGGCACTCAAAAGTATAGTAAGGCTTTTTTTTTTACAAAATGCACTAGCTTGATGCTAATTGCTATACACATACTACCAATTAGCATTAGCGATTTTACATGGCAATTTCAACACTTAAATGTGTTAATGAAAACTACAACTGAGATGCATGTTGCAATCAAACAGCTGGTGTGTAATAAATGCAATACTTAGAGTTTAAAGAATTTGTAGAAAAGACTGAGACATAATGGAAAAGACTACTTTCTGACCGTCTATACAGTACTGCCATCTATTGTCTTGGCATTGCAACTACATGGAAAATGTACATATTATAGTACAGTACAGTGACAGAAAAGTGTAAGAAAACAAGATAAGTGGACACCACAACTGAATGTTAAATTAAACTTAGGATTTTGTCAAACAATAAACATTTATTGACAAGATATTTCAAAGTTTTAAAATTTGAACACAAATATACAGAAAATTGTTACCGGTATCGGTATTATCTGACATTTCTGGACGAGACGGATTATTCTGTCTTTCTATTGATATGTGATTAAAAAGTCTTCACCAACCGCCCTTCCGGGACCTCCCATGAAGAACTGTAAATAGACCTTTGGAAGTTCCTTTGAGGCAGAAGAAGACAATAGAGATGCCTAAAAATAACAATACCGGTACTTAAAAAAAACCCTTTGCACTGTCAAGTGACTGGACTTCCTCTGTCGTGGTTTTCCAATCTCCTTCAAGTGCTAGAACAATCTCAGTTTGCAGAAGGGTTGATCTCGACCTCTGGCTCACCCCTTTCGAAGACTGAGAACAAAAAAAACACAAAACCCTGCATGGACCTGAACACAAGATGGCAGGAGGTGGCTGTGGTGCATTGTAGTTGCATTGCATGATCTTCAAGCCCAGTGCAGTGTTTCTGCAGTGCATTACAGAGGTCTCCCAGATCAGCTCGCACCCACTACACAACCCACTTATCACAATCGACAGCACTTAATATCATATTGTTTTGTTTTTTATATGTGAATAAGATAGGGTGGTAAGCGCAATGGGACTCAGTTATGTCATTGTTAAAGGAAATGACAAATAAGGATCCTTGCAAGGCTTACGCCATACAAAATGGTATATTTTATTTTGTAAAATAAATGTATATTTTTATTTTTATTCCAAGGCGATGGAGCTCCTGGTGTGTGATCTTCTGCTTACCTTGAGGACAAGTTTATGGCAGCGAGGCAGCAGCATTCATGGAGACCGTGGCCCAGCACCTGCATCCCAGCTGGCAGGTTTTCAGAATGACCTGAGTGCACTGAGAAAGCTCACACAGTCGTCCAGACAGGCGCAACATAAGGTAAACCCCATGGCAAAACATTAACCTAAACAAATGGTTTTGGCAAAGTTCTCAGGAGATGAGAGTCATCATTGTTTACTAGGGATGCAGGTATTGTAGATATTGTGGTTTCAAAATCCTCACAATAATGCCCTGACGTGTGACGATATCGAATGGAAACTTGCTGACTGTAATTTTTTTCTGGCGCTTTTGCATTGGTGTATAAGCCGCACCCACCAAATTTTAGAAGAAAAACATATTTTCCTTATTATTAGCCGCAGATATTTACATTGTGAAATAAGTTATTTACACATAAATATTCTGTAAATGAGGATGGTGACCAGTGTTGGGACTAACGCGTTACAAAGTAACAAAGTAACGCGTTACTGTAACGCCGTTAGTTTCGGCGGTAACTAGTAATCTAACGCGTTATTTTTTATATTCAGTAATTTAGTTACCGTTACTACATGATGCGTTACTGCGTTATTTTACGTTACTTTTGATGTAGTATCGGCTATAAACAGAAGCGCTGCGGTGTCGTTCTTCTGAATCTTCCTCTGTCACAAGCCGGAGAGAAGAAAAGAGGCGCGCTCTGGGTGTGTGTGTGTGGGTGTGGGGAGGGGAGGCACACAAATGATCCGCGGTTTGATATATGAAACAAAAAAAAAAAGTTGTTTGCACGTTCTGTCCACACACAGCGTGGTCATGGCGAGCGGAGTAACGGAGGAGCTTGAACGCCCGTGCCGTTGAATCGGTGTGTTTATAGGTGCAGACTTGGTTGTGCAAAACGAGGGTTTTAAACACATGCTGAACGTGCTTGAACCACGTTACGACATCCCGTCGCGCACCCACTTCAGCAATAAGATTGTGCCAGATCTTTATGAGCAGGAGTACAAAAAAGTTGTGGATGAACTATCCCGAGCATCATCTATTGCGCTCATGATAGACGGGTGGACGTCCAGCGGAACTATAAGCGCTCACTTCATCACAGCAGACTGGGAGATGAGAAGACACGCCCCCTCTACGAGAGTCACCTTGCGCAGGTGCTGACACAAGCAGTGGAGGAATGGAAGATAAAGATATCCCAGTCACACGTGATAATGCCAAAAATCAAATAATTACAGAGAATGAGGCAGGACTGGGACCACAGATAGGTGCTTTGCACATGTAGTGAATTTGGCATCACAGAAGGGAATCTCAGTCAATAGGATGGAGCGCCTCCTTGGGAGGATCAGGAAGGAGGTTTCCTACTACCACCCAAGCACAACAGCTGCTCATGTGCTTAAGACAAAGCAAGAAATGCTAAAGCTGCCTGCTCATACATGATGTCCCAACGAGGTGGAACTCCACTTATGATATGTTGGAGCAGCAGGCAGCTATATACTCTGCATTGACCCACAACACCCTGAAGACAAATGTCACCCTGTCTGGTGATGATGTGAGAGTGGCAGATGAGGTCCTCCAGGTGCTTAAACCCCTCAAAAGTGTTACATCTCTACTGAGCACTGAAACTTCACCATCTGTGTCAATGATCCTGCCACTGAAAACAAGGATTCTACAATCCATGGCTCCAAGTGTGGAAGACAGCAGCATCACTCCAGATGTCAGGCTTTATTTCACTACCTATGTTTCAAGGAAGATGATGTGCCTTCTTATGTTGCACTTAAACTTGTTTTTTTATTAATGGTCATTGGTCCAAGTTTAAAGAAAGGAGGAATGCCTTTTTATGTTGCACTGATTTTCATTAATTATGTTAAAAGGGAAATAAAAATGCATGTCAAGTTGATCAACAGATTGTATTATTCTCCAGTGCAATAACAGTACTGAAATGAAGGCTAAAAGGGCATTAATCGGAGCTTTAAAAAAAAAAAGAAGAAAAAAAGAAGTAACTAAATAGTTACTTTTCACAGTAACGCATTACTTTTTGGTGTAAGTAACTGAGTTAGTAACTGAGTTACTTTTAAAATAAAGTAACTAGTAACTGTAACTAGTTACTGGTTTTCAGTAACTAACCCAACACTGATGGTGACAGAGGGGTTAGTGCGTCTGCCTCACAATACAAAGGTCCTGGGATCGATCCTGCACTCGGGATCTTTCTGTGTGGAGTTTGCATGTTCGCCCCGTGACTGCGTGGGTTCCCTTCGGGTACTCCGGCTTCCTCCCACCTCCAAAGACATGCACCTGGGGATAGGTTTATTGGCAAAACTAAATTGGCGAATTGTGTGAATGTGAGTGTGAATGATGATGAGGTGGCGACTTGTCCAGGGTGTACACCACCTTCCACCCGAATGCAACAGAGATAGGCTCCAGCACCCCCCGCGACCCCGAACGGGACAAGCGGTAGAAAATGGATGGATGGATGGATAGGTTTATTTACATGCCTTAATTGTTTCCAAAAGTTGTCTGTAATACGGCAGTAAAACGGCTGATCAAACAAAACAGAAGTAATCGTCATGGACCCACTAGCTGCGGAAGCTAGCTCTCCAATCAGCTAAACAGACTCAATAACTCCACGGTGACGTATTGGTGAATTTACTGAGGAATTTGTGAAACTGAAACATTACAAAAATAATGTCATTGTTAGTCAATAAATACTAACACAGACACTCGTAAACATTTTTAGCACATTAGCTAATGTTAACGACGCTAGCTTCATTACATTGCGATAGCACCTACAGATTGACGGGACGGTTGAGTAAGTAAGAATTGTTTTAGTTACACTGTAAAACTTACAAATCTTCCATACGAGTAGAAACACTACGGCACTTCTATTTCCGGTTCAAAGCTTTAAACAACAGAAAACCCTCGTAGGCATTCACCCAGCAGCACCTGCAGTAAGCGAACTTGTCCAAAAGATGGTGCCATGGCACACACAACAACAGACCATTTAAGTGTCTCTGCACGTACAGGTATTTTATGAAAACTATTTGCTTTATGGCCGTCAGCGAAGAAAAATCCTTAAATTAGCCGCACCGTTTTATAAGCTGCACCCACTTAATTTTAAAAGTAAACATTTTTTTTTCTTATATTAGCCACACACAATAAGACGCAGATATATACGTTGTGAAATTAGTTATTTACACAGAAATACAGTATTTTATAAATGCTTATTTACATACCTTAATTGTTTCTAAACGGTGTCTGTAACACAGCAGTAAAACGGATGATCAAACAAAACAGAAGTCATCGTCAGGGAACCACTAGCTGTGCAAGGTAGCTCTCCAATCAGCTAAACAGACTCAATAACTCCACAGTGACGTTTTGGTGAATTTATTGAGGAATTTGTGAAACTGAAACACAACAAAAAGAATGGCATTTTAAGTTAAAAATACTAACACAGACACTCGTAAACCTGTTAGCATATTAGCTAATGCTAATGACGCTAGCTTTATTACATTACGATAGCACCTACAGATATGGATTAAAACACTCCCACAAACACACATGGGACAATTGAGTAAGTAATAATTGTTTGTTACATTGTAAAACTTACAAATGTTCCATACGAGTAGAAACGCTATGGATGATTGGAAGACACTTGTTACAGTGGATGTTTACATTTTCACTTTCAAGACATTCAACTGTACGTTTTTAAAAATATTTGCTTGAAACAGCATATGTGTTTGTAGGAGTGTTTAATCCATATCTGTAGGCGCTATCGTAATGTAATGAAGCTAGCGTCGTTAGCATTAGCTAACATGCTTAACAAAAAAAGCATTCTGTATCGACACGCTGCAGCTCTGTTTTCGCTGGAGACAGCAAGGGACAAAGTAGAGTCTCTAAACACGAGTACAGTCTATAATAACACCACAAAAAGGTGCTAGATTTGTTGTTTTTAATACAGCCAAAATCACAAACAACAATAGGCAGCAACAATTGAAAATAGATCAAAACAATATAGTATAAAAAATGTATGTTAATGCTAATTAATAATAACACAGATTTGTTTTTAAATGTATCTATGCAGTTTTGAGCCTTTTTAAAGAAAATCATATAACAAATGATGCAAATTATAAGATGATGTCATTGGGACCACACCGCCACCACCACAGGTATTTTGGCAATCTCCGGGAAAATAATTGATGAGAACATTGGAGCATTACGTTTGTGTTCAATTACAGTAAGTGTGTTTATCCTAAACATTCCTGCCACTTCATTTTACACTATATGGCATTTTTACGAGATCTTTTTTTTTTTTTTTTGCACACAATACCATAATAATATTGCACTGTGGCCTTAATACCATATCATGAAATACTGATATCGTTACATCCCTGTTGTCTATTTTGCAAGTATATATAGAGATGAGGGTCTTTAATTTGACTTGCTGTTGTACTCTGTCTCATAGTGTTATCATGTGCTCAATGTTTCCTTACCATTATTGGTATGTTGTCTATTACCATTGTTGGTCCTTTGTCCATTACCATTGTTGGTATTGTTCATTCTTCCTACATTGTTGATACAAATTATTGTTACTGTGTAATAATTAGTCTTACCTGAGGTAATGCCACCATGATACAACATGTATATTATAATTCTTGAACAAAGTAACAGTGAAGCTCAATGTATTAATCACTGAATGGATGAAGAAGTATAGAGTATACGATATCATCATTGCCAAATTTTAACCAAATACAATATTTTAAGTTTTACCAATTTTATTTTGTTA
Source organism: Nerophis lumbriciformis (assembly GCF_033978685.3). Taxonomy (NCBI): domain Eukaryota; kingdom Metazoa; phylum Chordata; class Actinopteri; order Syngnathiformes; family Syngnathidae; genus Nerophis; species Nerophis lumbriciformis. Next base: position 23,352,558 of record NC_084569.2, read on the forward strand.
CACACAATCAAACTGTTTTTTAAATGCTTGGATATCTCTGCTCCCCAATTGCTCTGCAAGGCAATTACAAGACTGCAAAGTGGTAACAGATCCACCCAAGCAATGTCAAAAGACAACTGTTGCGTTCCATTCCGTAGAACATCTTTTGCCCAGACTGCCTTTTCAGTAAAAGGACCACAACTATGAAACTCTCTACCTGACACTTTGAAAAGTATACCTGCACTTGTCACTTTCAAAATACAAAGAAAATTATGGCTAGTTGAGCAACAATCGTGTTCCCATGTTTAGTTTTTACTAATTGTTTTTTATCTAGTCTGCACTTTGTCTGTGTTATTATTATTATTGGCTTTTATCTAGTTTTCACTTTGTCTGTATTATTGCTATTATCATTATTATCGACTCATCTTTGCCTTATTCTATTTTTTATTTTCCTATTTTAATGATGTTGGATCTGTGTTGTTGTTGTTGGGGACAAGTGTTGTAAATTAGCTTTGGCTACAAACACTATGATGCATACCGGGGGCATCACTAGCTTTTAAGGACAGGGGGGGCTTAGCCCCCAGGAGATGCACAGGATGCGAGCGAACGTAGCGCACGAGCACAAAACTTCACTGTTTTTTCTTTTATATATATATATATATATATATATATATATATATATATATATATATATATATATATATGTGTGTATATATATATGTATATATATATGTGTGTATATATATATGTATATAAATATATATATATATATATTGTGTGTATATATGTATGTATGTATGTATGTATGTATGTATATATATATATATATATATGTATGAAAGACTTAAAGGTATACTAGAGGATGTTGTGAATCATGTTGACTATTGGTCCTCCTAATTGTCAATCATTCTGGTGATGTTACGTAAGGATATATATATTATATATATAAAAACAAATGGCTTATCGATAAGCCATATTTTATTTATTTATTTATTACAACGCCAAAATAGGCCTAACAACGCCAATGGTTGTATTTCTGTAGCACTTTGAGATTTGGAATCAAATGTAAAGTAGATTACAAATACAATCTATTATATCAATAAATTATATATATATATATATATATATATATATATATAAAATGTCCTTACGTAACATCACCAGAATGATTGACAATTAGGAGGACCAATAGTCAACATGATCCACCCAGAAAGAAATAAAACAAATGGCTTATTGATAAGCCATATAAAAAAAAAATTATATTTATTTATATGTATCATTATTCTCCTACTCACCTTTCCAGTAGAGGCCTCTCCCCTCTCACTTTCTGTGCTCCACTGCCCTGACTCCTACATATGTCAATGGGGGTTGTGGAGTGATTATTATTATTATCTACTGATGATAGTCATACGTGAATGAGCTCAGCTCCTGTTCTCCTCCATGTGTAAAGTAAGAAACACAGTTGATGCTCCAGAAGGAAGTAACCCCAAAGATAGCAAATGGTAAAAAAGAGTGCACATTTAACTTTATAAATAACCAGGACCTTCATGATGCATTTCAGGCTAACTAGCTAACTAAGTAGCAGCATTGTTTTAGAGCGGGAATGTAACTTTTGCCTGCAAAACAACAAATGTACGACGTGCACAGAGGCTGTCTATAGTGTGCTAGACAGGTTTTTATTTTTCAAACACAGACCTGGTGTAAAGTGGAGCTAATACATTTTACTACAAGCAGTGATGAATACTTACTTTCTTGAAAAAGTTTATTATGTCCATTATGCATCCGTTCACATTCTTGTTCTGCAGTGCTGTGTGCTTCAAAGCTGCACACCTGCGGGACCGCAAGCAAGGTCGCAGAGAAAATGTGGACTGGATTTTGAGTGATGTGGGAATTTTCTTTATGAACAAGTGGAATGGATTGGATACCGACGCACTAAAGGGGCTCTCTACCTTACGCTATGAAGTGAGGGGAAACTAAGTGAATAATGACAGGTTATATGATTATTTATTTAAACTCATATTCGGGCCACTTTCGGCATGTATTTGTAAAAAAAAGAAGAAAAGAAAATATAACACCAAATTATTTAGGGGGGTTTAAGAATATTTTAGGGGGGCTAGAGCCCCCCTAAAATAGGCCTAACAACGCCAATGATGCATACGTTGGATAACTGTTTCGGATGTCTATGTTTTTTTATCTGTCCCTATTTCAAATAAACCCCTATAATATAAAAACTGGGGGTGGGATTAAATAAGTTATCTTCTCACTCCCTTTCAGGCAAAACTGGATCTTCATGCTTACATACTGTACATTACTTTTTGCATTATATAAATTAATATTATTATGTGTTGTCTACCTTGTACTTTTTTTGTGTCATTGCCTGAAATAAATGGAAAAAAATTAAATGAAAGTTATCAATTTACAAACCTAAATAGTTCTTGAACAGGAGTTCGTAAATAGAACAGTTTGTTTATTGAAGCAAATATCCCAATAAGAAACGATTTAGACAGGACTAATTGGTTACAGCTTTGACAAAAATCCATATTTTAGTAAAGGTTTGCGCCCTTTGAACCCAGTATAAAGCGATATACTGTACTGAATATCAAACAAACATAGCAAGGGGGTAATGGATCAACTTAAGTACTGTTATCTCTTTATTAAGTCAAAACTACAGCAAGGAGCCCTGCTGACACGTACCCACAATCAGCCTCGTGGTGCACTCAGTTTCAAATCACAAGACTCTTTAACAGCCAGGTCTCTGCAGGGACTAAGAATAAAACATAAAAGGCACTTTACCTTTCAGTGAATCTGGCTCACATGTACGGTATGTATTTTCCTGTAGGTGTTCCTCCATGAGACCACAGTGAGGCTGATGGCCGGAGCCTGTCCCACAAGGACACACCAGCTGCTGGATCACAACCTGCGACGTAGAACACAGGGCTCCTGCGCTGCAGGTAAAGAACACGTCATGTCCGCTTTAGTTTAAGAATTGCCTTTGCTTGACTACGTTCGCATAATCCATACCGGTTCTTCTGCAGTCCCCTAAATGAGGAGACGTTATATCAAACAACTAAGGACTAAACAGATCATTTTGTTTAGAAAATATTCAATATGCATTCTGTACGGGACAGTCATGTCACGTTTAAAGTAGGGCTGCAACAACTAATCGATTAAAATCGATTATAAAAATAGTTGGCGATTAATTTAGTCATCGATTCGTTGGATCTATGCTATGCGCATACGCAGAGGCATTTTTTTTTGTTTTGTTTTGAATTTTATTTTATTTATTTGTTTATAAACCTTTATTTATAAACTGCAACATGTACAAACAGCTGAGAAACAATAATCAAAATAAGTATGGTGCCAGTATGCTGTTTTTCCCCCCCAATAAAATACTGGAAAGGATAGAAATGTAGTTTGTCTCTTTTATCCAATTATTAATCGGAGTAATAATCGACAGATTAATCGATTATCAAATGAATCGTTAGTTGCAGCCCTAGTTCAAAGCCTTACGGATAGTCGCATATCCCAAAACTGTGTAACACTACACATACTTGCCAGGTTGCTTGGTTATCTTTGAGCATGTTAAAGAATCTGCTCTATGAAAGCAACATTGATAACGAAGCAGCATAGCGAACTTATTATTGATATGGACAAGGGGAATAAGTGGAGATGTTGTACCGAGGGCCCCTGAGCTTTTGTAAAGTTTAAAGAAAAAAAGAGTCTGCCATAATGTCATGTAAAAAAAGTACAATTAATATAGCAGGGAATGTTCAATAATAAGGTTGTTTGAATCAAATTAAGAATATCTAAAGTTTTGTTCACACTACAGGTCAATTCCACTTTTTTTTCCCCATACGTGACCTGTATCGTATTTTTTCACGTCTGTGTGAACAGTGCGATTCCAAATTGTTCATATCCGACCCTGGCCTCTTTTGTATCCTTGAAGTTGCCATAAATGCGCCAGTATGGAGACATATTAGATCTGGAGCCATGTTTACTTCCGGTGCGTGTGACGTCACGACAGGTCAGGTTGCATTCACATCAGAAATCACTTTTTTTTTTGGTAATATAAACGGCCACTTAAAAGATCGGATTTAACAGAAAATTTTGAATTAGACCGACCGATACACGGACCCTGCGGTGTAAACGTAGCCTGAAACTACCTGCACCCCCCCTATCAAAAATGGGTAGCGGCAAACCGGCTTGGAACACTTCACTCAACATGGACGTCGTCAAAGCTCACCTTTAACATTCACACAGAGTACCAATATTTTGGAACAAGGATGGAAGAAAGGTAAAAATATAATAAATCTATCTTAAAAAATTTAATAAATATCTGTGGCAGCATAGGAGAATGTTAAGTTTCACTTATGCATCTCATTGCACATATGGTGCATTCAAAGACCTTTGATTAAAGTTAGAAAGATAGGTTTTCATTTATTATTAGTTCCCCTGTCTTTAGACAGGGAGACTAATAATAGTATAATCATGGTAAAAAATTATGTATTTTTGTAATTCCTATAATCCACTGATGATAATCCTGCGTGAATCCGCTAATCTCTACTTCACACTCTGAAATCAAGAAAAACTCGACATTTATAACCTAGTGGTTATATGATTATGTAAAACCATATTTTGGCCACTTTATATTGAATTTGTTGGCACTTCTTTTGTTAAGAATTTTAGATTTTTTTATTCAAAACCAATTTAAAAAGTCAAAAACAGAATTAACGTTTCAACCAGATGCTTGCAATAATAAGTTTTTTAGTGCATGTGAACGTACCAAGTAAGGATGCACAAAAAAATATCCATCCCAAGAGTACATCTGTTCATATATGTAACTGATTGAGCATTGAAATATGTGTCTGATAACCTTTTATCCAAGGAGCTTGGTGATCGTGTTGCCCACAGTCCAGAGTGCTGATGCAAATAAATTTAACTGACTGAGCATTGAAATACGTGTCTTTTCACTCTGATTAAATAACAAACACATGCCAAGGTGGGACAGAGCCGAGGTCTTCGGGAGTGGGATGGGGGGCCCCTTAGTAGTCTATTGTATGGGGGCCCATAATTTGGTGCTATGCCCCTGGATATGGAAAGCTTGGTAGTTCTTTGGCTTCCTCCGCCCAATAATCCACAGGGATTAATATCGCTTCATCTATTCATCAGTTTTTTTAATGACTGCATTTGATGTCCTTCATGTGTTGGTTGAACAGTGTGAGTGACTCAAGTGTTGATCCGGGTACTAAGTCTGTTTTACATTACTATAAACTACGACACAAATAAAGCAGAATCTAAACGTTTCCTCTTCTTCCCGCTGTTGCCAGAAGGCGAGAGGGAGCGTGCTCATGCCATTCTGCTGGCCTGCCGCCACCTGCCCATACCTCTGTTGACCCCGCCAGGGAACCGCGCCCACCTGCTGAACGAGGCCAAGCGCACCCTGGAGCGGGTGGGAGATCGTCGATCCCTGCAGGATTGTCAGCAGATCCTGTTGCGCCTGAGCGGCGGCACGAGCATTGCTGCATCCTAAACACACACCCACACACACACAGTTGAACTCCTTCATTTACAGCATAAATAATAGAAGTCAAATCATGTGCAGCTGCTTGAATTGCTCTGCTCTAGCACAGTGGCGCCACCTTTTGGTCATTGGTGGTACAACACTAGCTGCTTTTTAAAATAACAAGGGAATATCAGGTGAAGTGATCTCCTCGGAGATTAAAAAAGGGAGTGGTTTAATAAAAATAAAAATTTGAAATGAATAAATAATTGTTGATACCAAGCTGCAGGATAATCAGCGTGACTTTATAAAGTCAAAATCAGTTTGCAGGCTTTTGTTTTGAAGGACTGTACACGGCATAAACAGAGAGGCTCAGCGCAAAGTAGTGTCATGTCTACCTCACACACAGTACAATATACTGTGGGGAAAAATAACTTTAACTTGGAGGATGTTAAAGGTGCAACGTTCTATTAATCTCTCTAAGGGACTTGTTTTCTTCTTCAAAAAGAGTGAATGATGCCAATTAGGGCCCGAGCAGCAATTGAAGGCCCCATTGTAATTGTTGTTTTTTCCTCTAAACGTTTGAACGCCTTTTTGAGGCTCTTTACATGCCCAGAAAGTCCCCGCATTTTGCAGGCGCGTCAGGTACGGTGAAAAGTTCAAATACAATTTCAAAATTGGCTCTCTAGCGCCACCTTGTAATTTTTTTAAATTAGCCCTTTGGCACAAAATCGCAACAGACGTCTATCATAAGGGGACGCACATAAAAGTCTCAGAAACCCGTACCTGAAAACGAACAGGAAGTCGGCCATCTTGGTTTTTGATCTGCTTTTCAACGAAAAACAAGGGTCGTACTTTAACGAACTCCTCCTTGAGACTTAAAATGACTACACACATAGGTGATGATGAATTGCGAACAAATTTTGCCTACGCCATAAGATGTGGGCGTGGCATGGCGCCAAACATTGCTCCGATAATTTGCCACAAAACACGAAACGTTAACTCGGCTCCACGTATTCGGATCTTGATCTTATTTGGTAGACATGATGATGACGACACCCTGAAGTGTCCAATGTTCTTACCGACTTGTAGTGGGCGGAGCTTAGTGGGGAAAACTGCCCTAGCCATCACAAGTCTGTCATTTCTGCACTTTAGCTGATCAGAGACAGATACTAAATTGATGGGTAAAGATAAATTGCAAACAATATTTTGCAAATGCGCAAGAAGTCCCCACATTTTGCAGGCGCGTCAGGTATGGCGAAAATGTTTATATTTTTGGGGTCCCTAAAATGACATTTAAAAATTTGCTCTCCGTCGCCCTTTTTAAGATTGGGGGGGGGGGGGAGCCACCCCTACCAGTTTCAAGTGTCGACACGAAAATTGCAACAGACGTCCACATGATGGGACGCACATAAAAGTCTCCGAAACCCATACCTGAAAACGAACAGGAAGTCAGCCATCTTGGTTTTCATTTGCCATTATTCGGCGAAAAAAAGGTGTCATACTTTAATGAACTTTTCCTAGGAACTTTGGCCAAATGAGTCAGGGTTACAATTGCAGACACTACACATAGAGGTGATGATAAATTGAAAACAAATTTTCCTACGCCATAATATGTGGGCGTGGCACGGCGCCAAACTTTGATCTAATAGTTCGCCACGAAACGTTAACTCGGTTTCACAAGTTCAGATCTTGATCCTTATTGCTAAAAAATTATATTTTTGGTGGTGGGTCAGGGCATCGGGAAGGACGTGACGACAAGCATCACGTGTGCCGACCGATTCTTGTGAACCCCCGCGGTGTAACAGGGGCGATGGTTCAACGCTGCTCGCAGCTTTAAAAATGTTAGGAGTGTTACTAATGCCTACTTACTCACACATACAGGACATGTACAATTTTCTGAATATTAATAGTCAGACTGTACATAGGTAGAAAATGCAGCTATGCTGTATTTTAAAGTAGATAAACTCCTTTAAGGGAGACCTTTATTGAGGACAAGCAGAGCAGTTTTATACATTTTACATTTAAACCCCCAAGCAAAGTGGAAACATATTTGTTTTTCATTTATTACCGATCAAATCAATTTCTTAACACAATTTAAAGTTGATATTAAAAATATTTCCAATGTGGGAATCCTCCCTTTTCTATTGTAAAATAGGTTTTAACTTTGTGGCCTAAATGAGGAATAAGTGTCACACTCTATGTCATCATTCAAGCCTCTTAATTGTAAACAAAAGTAGTTTTATCATATTTTTATTGATAGTTTTTGTTTTGCCTCCCAACACAAGGCACTTCTGTCATTCCTGTCTGATTTTTCTGTCTTGTACGTTAAAGTCTCAAGAAAGATGTTCAATAGTAGAACAACCCCAAACTACGAGCAGTAGTTTGGGGTTGCTTTTATGAGTCCACCGCAAGTTATTCCATCTCTTGATAGCAAACACAAGTATGTGCTTTGAGAAGATTGTCCCACAGGTCAAAGCAAGCAGATCATTCTATTCCTTGACGGTGCACAAAGGAAGAGAGCAATGCTGGATTAGACGTAGTTAATTAGCTGGTTTATCATTCTTCTGTCGTGATTATGTTACAACTTTTGATGTCCTCTCCACTTTGAGTAGTTTATTTTTCCAAATGTATGTTTATTTTAATGTTGGCGCTTTTATATAATAAAACAACACGTGATGGTGGTTGATATTCTTGTTTTTTCTAAAATGAATGTAGATTAATGAATATAGTGGGAGTCTTGTATTTGTTTGTTTTTAATATAAATAAATATATATATATATATATATCATACTTGCCAATCTTGAGACCTCTGATTTCGGGAGGTTGGGGGGGGGGGGGGGGGGGTTAAGAGGGGAGGAGTATATTTACAGCTAGAATTGACCAAGTCAAGTATTTCATATATATATATATACTGTATATATAAGAAATACTTGACTTTCAGTAAATTCTAGCTATATATATATATATTTATTTTATTATATATATATATATATATATATATATATATATATATAATAAATATATATATATATAGCTAGAATTCACTGAAAGTCAAGTATTTCTTATATATATATATATATATATATATATATATATATACAGGTAAAAGCCAGTAAATTAGAATATTTTGAAAAACTTGATTTATTTCAGTAATTGCATTCAAAAGGTGTAACTTGTACATTATATTTATTCATTGCACACAGACTGATGCATTCAAATGTTTATTTCATTTAATTTTGATGATTTGAAGTGGCAACAAATGAAAATCCAAAATTCCGTGTGTCACAAAATTAGAATATTACTTAAGGCTAATACAAAAAAGGGATTTTTAGAAATGTTGGCCAACTGAAAAGTATGAAAATGAAAAATATGAGCATGTACAATACTCAATACTTGGTTGGAGCTCCTTTTGCCTCAATTACTGCGTTAATGCGGCGTGGCATGGAGTCGATGAGTTTCTGGCATTGCTCAGGTGTTATGAGAGCCCAGGTTGCTCTGATAGTGGCCTTCAACTCTTCTGCGTTTTTGGGTCTGGCATTCTGCATCTTCCTTTTCACAATACCCCACAGATTTTCTATGGGGCTAAGGTCAGGGGAGTTGGCGGGCCAATTTAGAACAGAAATACCATGGTCCGTAAACCAGGCACGGGTAGATTTTGCGCTGTGTGCAGGCGCCAAGTCCTGTTGGAACTTGAAATCTCCATCTCCATAGAGCAGGTCAGCAGCAGGAAGCATGAAGTGCTCTAAAACTTTCTGGTAGACGGCTGCGTTGACCCTGGATCTCAGGAAACAGAGTGGACCGACACCAGCAGATGACATGGCACCCCAAACCATCACCCAACCATGCAAATTTTGCATTTCCTTTGGAAATCGAGGTCCCAGAGTCTGGAGGAAGACAGGAGAGGCACAGGATCCACGTTGCCTGAAGTCTAGTGTAAAGTTTCCACCATCAGTGATGGTTTGGGGTGCCATGTCATCTGCTGGTGTCGGTCCACTCTGTTTCCTGAGATCCAGGGTCAACGCAGCCGTCTACCAGCAAGTTTTAGAGCACTTCATGCTTCCTGCTGCTGACCTGCTCTATGGAGATGGAGATTTCAAGTTCCAACAGGACTTGGCGCCTGCACACAGCGCAAAATCTACCCGTGCCTGGTTTACGGACCATGGTATTTCTGTTCTAAATTGGCCCGCCAACTCCCCTGACCTTAGCCCCATAGAAAATCTGTGGGGTATTGTGATAAGGAAGATGCAGAATGCCAGACCCAAAAACGCAGAAGAGTTGAAGGCCACTATCAGAGCAACCTGGGCTCTCATAACACCTGAGCAGTGCCAAGAAACTCATCGACTCCATGCCACGCCGCATTAACGCAGTAATTGAGGCAAAAGGAGCTCCAACCAAGTATTGAGTATTGTACATGCTCATATTTTTCATTTTCATACTTTTCAGTTGGCCAACATTTCTAAAAATCCCTTTTTTGTATTAGCCTTAAGTAATATTCTAATTTTGTGACACACGGAATTTTGGATTTTCATTTGTTGCCACTTCAAATCATCAAAATTAAATGAAATAAACATTTGAATGCATCAGTCTGTGTGCAATGAATAAATATAATGTACAAGTTACACCTTTTGAATGCAATTACTGAAATAAATCAAGTTTTTCAAAATATTCTAATTTACTGGCTTTTACCTGTACATATATATATATGTAAAAGAAATACTTGAATTTCAGTGTTCATTTATTTACACATATACACACACACAACACTCATCTACTCATTGTTGAGTTAAGGGTTGAATTGTCCATACTTGTTCTAATCTCTGTCACTATTTTTCTAACCATGCTGAACACCCTCTCTGATGATGCATTGCTGTGTGGCACGCACAAAAGTGCTTTCATCAAATGCACTAGAGTCTGGAATCTTCCATCTCTCCCTAGCATGGCCCAAAACCGGTCAATCTTTGCTTCCTGAGGAAGATCTTCACTGCCAAGCACTTGGTAGTCCACTACTTCTTCCCGGAGGCTATCCAGGTCCAATCAAAGCTGCGGCTCGGAACTTACAAGCGTATTTCTTCATCTTACTCGTCTTCGGCGTCGCCATGGCTGTATCTTCCTCGTTCTTCTGCTTCGTCTCCTTGTTGTGTGCACAGCTGTGCACTAAAAGCCGTAGATGTTATTGTCACATATACATGTACAGTAAATGGCAGTATTGCCCTGTTTAAGAGTGTCACAACATTGCTGTTTACGGCAGACTAACTGCTTTACGGTAGACGAAAACGTGATTGCTGTTGTTGTGTGTTGTTACCGCGCTGGGAGGACGTTAATGAAACTGCCTAACAATAAACCCACATAAGAAACCAAGAACTCGCCCTCGATCATTCTACAGTTATAACGTGATTGGGCAGGCACGCTGTTTATATTGTGGGAAAGCGGACGTGAAAACAGGCTATCCTCACTCAGGTCTGCATGGAGCTGGAGGGGGCATGGCAAATATATATATATATATACTGTATATATATGTATGTGTGGGAAAAAAATCACAAGACTATTTTTTTTATTTATTTTTTTTTCCCACACATACATATATTGCGCTCTACTACGGTATCGAGCACTATTTTTTGGATAACCTTATTAAGACATATATACTGTATATATATATATATATATATATATACATATACATATATATACATGTATATATCATACTTGCCAACCCTCCCGAATTTTCTGGGAGACTCCCGAAATTCAGCGCCTCTCCCGAAAACCTCCCGGGACAAATATTCTCCTGAAAATCTCCCGATTTTCAGCCGGAGCTGGAGGGGGCGTGAGTGAGGACAGCCTGTTTTCACATCCGCTTTCCCACAATATAAACAGCGTGCCTGCCCAATCACGTTATATTTATATACATACATACTGTATATATGTGTATATGTATATATATACTGTGTATGTATATGCAAAATACGATAAGGGTATCGCAACTGGCTCACCTTTACAGGTACTCGCCCCTGCACCATCTGTGAGCCCGTGGCCTCGCTCTCTTCATCTCTCCTTCCATTAAAGCACCGGCGGGACTCTGCATGGCAGGGACGTCCTCCTCCCTGAGCCAAGACTAAGCTTGACCGCATACCTCAACTGGGCATGAGTTGGTTGGCATCAGTAGGTTCTCAAATGGGCACCCCCCCATCATTAACATTTCGTCGAATTAAGCCCATGACGCTTTGGAGGGGCTCGACGGCAGATCCAACGTCCTGGCTCTACCCCTGATGAATGCCACCCAACTCTATGTCCCTAGTCCTTCAGTAGGTCGGCTCTGCCACCGCACCTTTCTTTGTATCCAAATCCAGCGTGATGCTTTCTCTGCCCTTTTAGTGGTGTTGGCTACCAGCCGCTTCCTAGCCAGCCCCTCGATCCCTAGCAGTCTGAGGGCTCTCCAGAGCGACCGCCCCGCAAAGCCTCTACAGCCCACCTCCACCGGTAGGTTCCAGGCCTTCCATCCATTTTGCTGGCTCTCGATGATGAGGGTTTGGTACTTCTTGAGCTTGTGTTCGTACGCCTCCTCCATCCTCTCTTCCCAGGGTAAGGTCAGCTCGATAAGCACCACCTGTTTGGTTCTTTTAGACCACAGAACAATATCAGGTCTCAGGGTAGTGTGGGCTATCTCCTCTGGGAATTTGAGCTGCTTCTTCAGGTCGGCCCGCATCTCTTAGTCGTTTATCGTGGCCAGGACTCCTTTGTTCCTCCCTCCTGCTGCTGTGCTTTCACCTGCCCCGATGAAGTGGATGAAGCAAGGCCCATTAGAGAGCTGCCTTGTCCTCTTCCTGGCCTGCTCAACACCTCTGCCAGCTGAGCAAGGATCTGGTCATGACGCCACCGGAACTTGCCATCTGCTAAACTTGAGTGACAAGAGGAGAGGACATGCTCCAGGTTAGCTATCTTTCCGCAGTGTGCAGCTGGGGTGTCTCTACCATTCCCCAAGTATGGAGGTTTGATGGGGTGGGCAGGACATCATATGTAGAACACAGCAGGAACTTAATCCGGTGGCCTTCCATGCTCCAGATGTCCTGCCAGGTTAGAGATTTGTCTTTTACACTCTCCCATCTAGACCAGCTGCCTTGTTTGTTCATGGTTACTGCCTTGACATGCCGGCTTTCCTCCTCAGCCTTTCGGACCTCCCTCTGCACCAAGCTGCGCCGCTCTTTGGGTCAGCTTTGTTCCAACTTGTTCTGATTGAGAAACCCAGACCAAGTCTTCCCTGGGCTACTGATCCCACAATGTCCGCGTGATGCAGTCGATCCTCCGCCCCCCTCAGTGCTTTGCTGGCTGACCACTTTCTGCCTGACCTGACGACAATGCCTGCCTGCCGTACTTGCTCGTCTTTGCTGTCTCGTAGCATCATGGCCTGACGTGTTTTTTTCACCTTGTACTCCTCCACCACTGATATTATTGGCATCTGTAGCTTGCTTCCTGTGCTGTACAGTCCAATGGAACAGAAGCTTCTTGGGACACCCAGCCATCTCCTCAAGTAGGTGTTCAACTTCCTCTCCAGACTCTTAACTGTGGATACAGGTACCTCATAAACCAGGAGTGGCCAGAGCAGACGGGGGAGAACCCCATGTTGGTAACCCCAGGCCTTATACTTGCCCGGGAGGCCTCTCTTTTCTAGGGATGTCATCCAGGCTTCTGCTTGGCTAAGCATTTCTTTCACACTCAGTCAGTCATTGAGGTCTGCCCTGTACCACTTTCCCAAGCACTTCACAGGTTTCTCTTGGACAGTTGGGATGATGTTCTCCCTGATCTTGAAGCGAAACCTGTCCTGAACACGCCCTTTCTTCAGATGTAGGCTTCTGGACTTTGCCTGTTTGAACTCCATCCTTGCCCAATTGGTGAGCTCAATCAGGTACTCCAAAATCCATCTTCCTTCTGGCACTGATCTTGCTGTGATGGTAAGGTCGTCCATGAACGCTCTAATGGGCAGCATCTGGATTCCGCTTGCAAGGACTGCGCCTTGACATAACTTCTCTGCCGACTTGACAAGAAGGTTCATCGCTGCAGAAAATGGAATCACTAAAATTGTGCAGCCAGTGACAATGCCCACTTCTAGACTCTGTCAGTTGGTGGTGAATTCTCCGCAGGTGAATCGCATGTTGAATCTGTTAAAGTACTGACGCAAGAGTTTCTGGAATTGCTCTGGTATGTGGTAGGTCTTCAAAGTCAGCTCCACTAACTTGTGGGGTATCGTTTCATAGCCATTTATTAGATCAAGCCACAGGACTGTTAGGTCTCTGTGGTTCCTCTTTGCATCCTCGATGATCTTGGAGATTACGCTGGTGTGTTCGAGACAGCCACCTACCCCTGGAATGCCACCTTTTTGAAGTATCCACGTAGCCGTTGTCCAACATGAAGGTGGTCAACCTCTTCGCCAGAATCCCCCGGAAGAGCTTAGCTTCCACATTGAGGAGGGGGATGGTTAATTGCTTAATCCCTGAAGAGTTTTCTTCCTTAGGGATGAAGCACCCCTCAGCTACCAGCCATTCATCAGCAAGGCAGTTCTTCCTCCACACTACCGTCAGTAGCTTCCAGAGTCGTTTCCTGAGCCTTTCGCAATGCTTGTAAACATTGTACGAGATGCCGTTCGGCCCTGGGGCTGATTTTCCTCTTGCCTTCTTGAGGAAGCTGTTGACTTCCTGCCTGCTTGGTTCCTCCGCCTTTAAAAGGAATAGTTGGTTCCGCTGGTTTAATGAGCCTCTCCATCTCCTCCAAAGTGTCCTCCCTCCTGGGATCGCTGTGGAGCTGCCGACGGTGCTCCTCCACCTCTTCCTTTGTTGCTTTCAACTCTCCTGATCTTTTGTCACCCAGGAGTTTCGACAGGTAGTTGAATGGGTTCTTTGTGAAGGCCACCCTTTCCTTCAAACGCCGCTTCCTGTTCCTGCGGTGACACTCAGCTCGTGGCAAGATCTTAATGCGCTCCCTCAGGCCGTTTCGCAATTCTGTGAGAGCTGGTTTCTCGTCTGCTGTTGCTTCACGAAAGGCCTTCTTAAGCCTCCGCAGATCTCCTCTAAGGATTGCTATCTCCTTCAGGCGTCTGTTTTCCTTGAGCTGGATGTTTACTCTGCCTTTTTGTTCTTTCTTTCCGAAGCGATCAGCGCCTATAGTCCAGATTATCGAGGACATGGCCTTGAGCTTCTTTCTTACGTCTCCTGCGATCGCCGCTTCCAGCACCTGGTCGACATCACGGTCAAACATATCCCATTCTTTCCTTTCAGTTGCAGTTGGCCAGTTCACTCATTCTTTCCGAACGCCTCCAGCACAAGTGTTCTGGCCATGCCGTCTGGTATCCTGAGTGACTTCCCTCTCACTGTGGTGCCTTGCTGCCTCCGTCACACCAGCGATGCTACTCCTGCCCCCATCTCCATCATGGTGTACCTCGCCTCCCGGTCCGAGAGCTTTGGGCTGATGTACAACACAGGGCGGTCAACGCCCCCCACCTGCTGGGACAAAACAGCCCCCAGCCCTCTGCCCGACGCGTCAGCCTGCAAACAGAATGGGACAGAAAAATCAGGCATGTGTAGGATGGGCTCCCCGCAGAGGGCCTTTTTAACCCTCTCAAACGCCTGCTGGCATTGCTCCGTCTACTGGACCAGTTCTGAAGCACCCTTTCGGATGAGGTCAGTTAGTGGGCTGGTCAGGTCCGCAAACCGGGAGATGAACTGAAGAAAAGAAAAGCTGCCAGCCCCAAAAACTGCCTCACCTCTTTTTGTGTCTTGGGAGTCAGGCAGGCCGCAATTGCTGCTGTTTTGTCTACTTGCGGGTGCACCTGCCCTCCTCCCAAGTGGTACCCCAGATACTGTACCTCCTTCCGGCCAACCGCGCACTTCGCGGTGAGCCCTGCCTGCCTCAGGAACTCGAGCACCGCCCCCACCCTCTGCATATGCTCCTCCCAGCTGCCACTCTGGATGATGACATCATCCAGGTAGGCAGCAGCATATGCAACGTGGGGACGCAGCACCCGATCCATGAGACGCTGGAATGTGGCGAGCGCACCGAACAAGCCGAACGGAAGTGTCACAAATTGGTACAAACCTTCCGGAGTGGAGAACGCCGTTTTTTCCTTGGACTCTGGAGACAAGGGAATCTGCCAGTACCCCTTAGTTAAATCCAGTGTCGTGAAAAAACAAGCAGTGCCCAGCTGATCCAGGAGCTCATCGACCCAGGGCATTGGGTAGGCATCAAATCGTGACACATCATTAACCTTTCGGTAATCCACACAGAACCGTACAGACCCGTCTTTCTTCCCTCTCAGAACTATGGGGCTGCACCAAGCACTGTGTGACTCTTCCATTACTCCCAATTCGAGCATAGATTTTAATTCTTCCCGAACCACTTTGCGCTTGTGTTCGGGTAGCCGATAGGGCTGGCACCGCACCGTCATGCCCGGGCTGGTCTCTATGTGATGCTGAATGAGATTGTGCGGTCTGGCTTGGGGGGGGAGAACACATCAGCAAAACGCCGCTGCAACATGGCAACATCTGCTCTCTGGGACGGCGTGAGCTGGTCATCACAGAGGAGAGGAGAGGGCTGGGTGGAACGGGGAACCTCCGGACCCAGCTCCTCGCTCTCCTCTATCGCCGTCACCATAGAAACAGACTCCGCCTCCCTCCATAATTTTAGGAGGTTAAGGTGGTATATTTGTGTAGCTCCGCCCCGGTCAGAACGCCCAACCTCATAATCAACATCACCTACTCGTCGTGTGACCACGAAGGGCCCTTGCCACTTGGCGAGTAATTTGGAGCTGGAAGTTGGAAGCAACACAAGCACTTTATCTGCCGGTGAAAATTGTCTCAGTTGCGTTCCTCCGTGTTACAGGTGCTGTTGACGTTCCTGGGCCCGGAGCAGATTCTCACATGATAAGTGACCCAATGTGTTGAGTTTTGCTCTCAGATCCAGGACGTATTGAATTTAATTTTTACTGGGGCTCGGACCTTCCTCCCAGCTTTCCTTAACTAGGTCCAGAACCCCACGCGGCTTCCTGCCGGGCAATAATTGAAAGGGGGGAAACCCAGTGGAGGCCCGGGGAACCTCCCGCACTGCAAACAACAGAGGAACCAACCATTTATCCCAATTCGGCTTATACTCGTGCACGAACCTTCGGTTCATGGATTTCAGAGTCTTATTCAGCCGCTCCACCAGCCCGTCGGTCTGCGGGTGGTACACGCTGGTCCGAATAGACTTGAGCCCCAATAGTCCGTACAGCTCTTTCACCGTACGTGACATAAATGTGTGACAGACCTCATAGTAAGCACCTCAAACGATTTACATTTATTATTTAGGTTAGGGGTATGGTTAAAGTTTTAATTGTATGTTAGTGCATCAAGTGTGACTCAAACAGAAATCTATGTTTTTTCTAGGCAGGATGATGGTTACGGTGAAGGCCGTCTCTCATCAGCAAGCCTGGTTTGCCCCAGAAAGAGGGCAAATTATCAATAAACGTTAGTCCCTGTTGTCTACAGAAGCTAGCCAGCCACTTGTTAAGCGAGACTAATCTGCTATATCTCTCATCATCAGTGTTGGGTTAGTTACTGAAAACCAGTAACTAGTTACAGTTACTAGTTACTTTATTTCAAAAGTAACTCAGTTACTAACTCAGTTACTTACACCAAAAAGTAATGCGTTACTGTGAAAAGTAACTATTTAGTTACTTCTTTTTTTCTTCTTTTTTTTTTTAAAGCTCCCATTAATGCCCTTTTTGCCTTCATTTCAGTACTGTTATTGCACTGGAGAATAATACAATCTGTTGATCAACTTGACATGCATTTTTATTTTCCTTTTAACATAATTAATGAAAAACAGTGCAACATAAAAAGGCATTCCTCCTTTCTTTAAACTTGGACCAATGACCATTAATAAAAAACAAGTTTAAGTGCAACATAAGAAGAAACATCATCTTCCTTGAAACATAGGTAGTGAAATAAAGCCTGACATCTGGAGTGATGCTGCTGTCTTCCACACTTGGAGCCATGGATTGTAGAATCCTTGTTTTCAGTGGCAGGATCATTGACACAGATGGTGAAGTTTCAGTGCTCAGTAGAGATGTAACACTTTTGAGGGGTTTAAGCACCTAGAGGACCTCATCTGCCACTCTCACATCATCATCAGACAGGGTGACATTTGTCTTCAGGGTGTTGTGGGTCAATGCAGAGTATATAGCTGCCTGCTGCTCCAACATATCATAAGTGGAGTTCCACCTCGTTGGGACATCATGTATGAGCAGGCAGCTTTAGCATTTCTTGCTTTGTCTTAAGCACATGAGCAGCTGTTGTGCTTGGGTGGAAGTAAGAAACCTTCCTGATCCTCCCAAAGAGGCGCTCCATCCTATTGACTGAGATTCCCTTCTGTGATGCCAAATTCACTACATGTGCAAAGCACCTATCTGTGGTCCCAGTCCTGCCTCATTCTCTGTAATTATTTGATTTTTGGCATTATCACGTGTGACTGGGATATCTTTATCTTCCATTCCTCCACTGCTTGTGTCAGTACCTGCGCAAGGTGACTTTCGTAGAGGGGGCGTGTCTTCTCATCTCCCAGTCTGCTGTGATGAAGTGAGCGCTTATAGTTCCGCTGGACGTCCACCCGTCTGTCATGAGCGCAACAGATGATGCTCGGGATAGTTCATCCACAACTTTTTTCTTCTCCTGCTCATAAAGATCTGGCACAATCTTATTGCTGAAGTGGGTGCGCGACGGGATGTCGTAACGTGGTTCAAGCACGTTCAGCATGTGTTTAAAACCCTCGTTTTGCACAACCGAATCTGCACTTATAAACACACTGATTCAATGGCGCTGGGCGTTCAAGCTCCTCCGTTATTGCGCTCGCCATGACCACGCTGTGTGTGGACTGAACGTGCCAAAAACTTTTTTTGTTTGTTTCATATATCAAACCGCGGATCAAACCTCCCCTCCCCGCCCCCCCACCCCACCACACACACACATAGACCGCGCCTCTTTTCTTCTCTCCGGCTTGTGACAGAGGAAGATTCAGAAGAAAGACACCGCTTTCATCAAGGGCTTTTTGGTACGGGGGGGGTTGCTTTGACCAAGCAACCCCCCCGTACCAAAAAGCCCTTGATGAAAGCGGATACAATTTCACCCTCACCTATGAACCCACGCCAGGAAACCAGCCAAAAAAGAACAGAAAACGAAACGACATCATCTGGTACAACCCCCCATACAGCAAAAACGTCCCAACTAACATTGGACACAAATTCCTCAATCTGATTGACAAACACTTTCCCAAAGACAACACCCTAAGAAAAGTATTCAACAAGAACAACATTAAATTGAGCTACAGCTGCATGAACAATATACGACAAATCATCTCAAACCACAACAAAACAATTGCAAATGAGCCGTCGGCCCCCAGACAGAGCGACTCCAAAACCAACAAAGGCTGTAACTGTCGAAAGAAACCTGATTGCCCTCTCAACGGAGGGTGCTTACAAACATCAGTTGTCTACCAATCTAAGGTAATACGCAAGGACATTAACACATCCGACACATATGTAGGATTAACCGAGGGAGAATTCAAAACCAGATGGAACAATCACAAGGCTTCTTTCAGGAACAAAAACCTGCGAAATACCACAGAACTCAGCAAACACATTTGGGACCTCAAAGACAATAATGTTGAATATTCAATAACATGGCAAATTCTTGCATCCAGCACACCTTACAATAGTGGTAATAAAAGATGCAACCTATGCTTGAAAGAGAAACTGTTTATTATTTACCGTCCAGACCTGTCATCCCTCAACAAGCGCAGCGAAATTGTAACAGCATGCCGCCATAGACGGAAACACCTCCTAGGTAACACATGAGCCAATCACCATGCCCCTACGCCAGCCTGTACCCACCCACTCTGTGCCCTATACAAACCATGGTATGTGAATGCTCCCATTAAAATCTCCTGATGATTGAGGGTACCCCCCCTCATGAAACAGGCCTGTAGAGATGAAATAGTCTTGTGATTTTTTTCCCACACATACATATATATATATATATATATATATATATATATATATATATATATATATATATATATATATATATATATATATATATATATGTGTATATATATATATATATATATATATATATATGTGTATATATATATATATATATATATATATATATATATATATATATGTATATATATATATATATATATATATATATATGTGTGTGTGTATATATATATGTGTGTTTATACAAATATATGTATATATATACATATTAGAGATGCGCGGTTTGCGGATTTTAAATAGATTCAGGCGGGTGGCGGTTAAACCAATTCGGAAATATATATACATAGTTAAATGTTGTTACCCACATACAAAAAACGAGCAGCACTCTTTGAAACAGGCAATTATTTATCAGGCACTGCACTGCAGCACACCACAACAGAAAAAAAAAAAAAAAAAGATGGCATTGTCGGCAGCAAACGTGGTACGCGACAAACTAAAAAAGGGAATACTAAAGACCAGGGGAAAAAAAGGCCAGAAAAGTTCAGCGTGGACTCGTTTTTATGAGGTTGTAAATCAGGATGATAGTAATGCTGGCTACGTGATTTGCAAGAGCTGCGACGCTGTTTATGTCTACGACAGTCACAAAACCGGGACATCTAACATGGTGCATCACATTTGTGCAAAACCCCGAACTTCCACAAACACCCTGAGCATGAGCAGTTTCGTCCGCCGTGATCCCAGAAGAGTGCCACAGGATGTTAAAACAAGGCTTACAGATGCATGTGTGGACCTGTGCACTAATGATATGCGCCCGTTTGATATAGTCTCGGGTAAAGGGTTTCAACAAGTGGCCCAGACGCTGATTGACATAGGCGCTAAGTGCGGTGCCGTGGATGCTGGTGCCATCCTGCCCCATCGGCAAACTGTGTGTGATCGGGCAAAGCTGCAGGCTTCCACTGCTAAGCAGACACTTTCGGAGGACATCCAAAAAGCCATTAGCAACAACGGAGGTATTTCTGTAACCACCGATATGTGGACAGATGAATTTAAAAAGAGAGCATATACAGTCCTTACGTGTCACTACATCAGGGAGTGGAAGCTGGAAAATCGTATTTTGGCAACAGTGGAGTTTGACCCAACACTGAAAAAAAACAGCGAAAACCTTCATGAGCAGATAACCAGTGTACTGACGTCTTACAGAATACAGCCATCTAAAGTAGTTTTTGTCAGTGACCAGGGCCTTAACATAAAAATCGCACTCCGCTCCTACCACTGGATTCCGTGGTCCGCACATATCCTGAACACGGTGCTGAGACACACCTTCAGTAGAAAGGGTGACTCTGAGGGCATTGAAGATGTCCTGGACATGATCGATTACTGCAAAGAGCTTGTTGCATTTCTGAAAAGAACCGGTGCCGTCGCCGGCTTAAAGCACACCGTGAATCAAGAATGTGATGTGCGATGGAACAGTAAAGTCCTGATGTTGGAATTAATCCAGAAACAATATCAAGACATCAGAGAGCTGCTACGGAGCAAAGACCAAGAACATCGCCTCGATGGCATTCACCAGGATCAACTCGCTCACTTGATCGAGTTTCTCACCCTTTTCAAGTCAGCAATCAGCGAGCGTGAAGGAGAACATTACCCAACCGTTCAGATGGTTCTGCTCTGGTTTTTCAAGCTGAAAAAACACTGTGAGCCCAAGTTTGGAGACCCACCTTACATGAAAACTCTCCGCTCTCGCACGTCTGCTCTGCTTGATGAGAAGATGCATCCGACTGCTACTCACAAAATCGCCACTTTTCTCCACCCGAAATTTAAGTCGCTGAAAATGCTGGCAGAAGACGACAGACGAGAGGTGATCAAGCAAGTTCGAGGACTTCTTCCAGAGGAAAGCGTCTGTGTCAGTCGTGATGGAGAAGAAAACCCTGTCACCGAGCCCCAATCAGCAACAGAGCAAGGTGAGTTGATACATTGCCTGCCTGCCTGGGCTATTAAGTTTATGTTATGTGGATTGACTGTTTTATAGATGTAAAATATTAGGCTGTAATAGATTTCATCGGTCTTTTAGGTGGAGCTGATGGCGCATCACCAAAAAAGAAAAGAATTGACTTCACAGAATGGGAGGAGGATACACCTGTGCCTGTTGATGAAGTAGACGATTATTCCTCTACAAACTTCCATCTCGAAGGATCAGCAGAGGAAAATCTACTTTCCTTTTGGGGAAAACAAGGACAATCATTCCCACGACTACAACACCTTGCCAAGAGAATCTTATGCGTCCCAGCAACAAGTGCTGCAAGTGAGCGCTCCTTCAGCGCAGCAGGGCGCATTTTAGAGGTCAGGCGCTCTCGCCTGAATCCTGGCACTGTAGATGCCATTTTATTCCTACACAGTGCTAACAAAAAAAATGTGTAATTTACATACGGTTGGATATGTTAAACAAATTAGTCTACGTTACCTCAACCTTTTTTCAGTGATGTACCCCCTGTGAAAATGTCTTTAATTCAAGTACCCCCTAATCAGAGCAAAGCATTTTTAGTTGAAAAAAAGAGATAAAGAAGTAAAATACAGCACTATGTCATCAGTTTCTGATTTATTAAATTGTATAACAGTGCAAAATATTGCTCATTTGTTGTGGTCTTTCTTGAACTATTTGGGGAAAAAAAACTTGTTGAAAAATAAACAAAAGATTCAATTATAAATAAAGATTTCTACACATAGAAGTAATCATCAACTTAAAGTGCCCTCTTTGGGGATTGTAATAGAGATCCATCTGGATTCATAAACTTAATTCTAAACATTTCTTCACAAAAAAAGAAATCTTTAACATCAATATTTATGGAACATGTCCACAAAAAATCTAGCTGTCAACACTGAATATTGCATTGTTGCATTGTAATGAATGGAATAGCCTACTTGATTTGATGTTCAGTTTATGAACTTACATTCATATTTTGTTGAAGTATTATTCAATAAATATATTTATAAAGGATTTTTGAATTGTTGCTATTTTTAGAATATTTAAAAAATATCTCACGTACCCCTTGGCATACCTTCAAGTACCCCCAGGGGTACGCGCACCCCCATTTGAGAACCACTGACCTAGGCTATACCAAATAAGCCCATGTCTAACCTATATTGAGTTCGATCAGCTAAATAATTTTGATGGTTACGTGTTGTTTGGGCGCACTACAATGCAAAAAAATTAAGGCAATTGCGTTGTTTATTGTGTTTTTTTTCTATTCGAGATATACTACTATGTGTGAATAATTATTTGGCCTCGCTTTCAAGTGAAGCGCATCTCCGATTGGCGACAATGTAAGGCTATCTAGCCTGCTTTGTTTGTCGCGACCTTCTATTTTCATTATAATTCAAGTTTGATGATAAAATGCAGTCTGATGGGTTTGATTTCCCCCCTTCGGCTATTTGCCTTGGCCAATAAGTTGCAGGTAATTTATTATTATTATTTATTTAATTTATTTTTGTTTAAATAGAGATGACATACATATGTTATTGTATAATTTAAGTTTGTGCCCGTGATTGACAGCCTAAGGCTTATGAGGCACATTTTTTATTTATTTTTTTATTTCAACTTAAAAACGTATGAGCCTATGCCTACAACATAGGCTATGTGTTTATCTTTATTTTCCTGCCTGTCGTTGACAATGGAGATTGTCTGATATTTTGTCATGGCTGCAGATCAATCAATAAAAGGTTCATCTTTGTCGCGAAATTGTTCACTGCTTCACTGTGCACCCCGCCCTCGTCCCTATTTGAGCATTATAACGTTAACAAGTTAATATTAATTGAAATAAATTCAGAACATTTTTTTTACCCAACAAAAATATAGGCCTAGTCTTTCTAAAACATTTTTTTAACTTCTTAAAAGCCTCGTTCTGCTTGCTGCAACTGCGCACACAAAGTGTGAGGAACGCACTCCTGATCTGAGGGCATTGGCAACAATAGTCAACACTTTCTTAATGGAAATGACAATAATATTATAATAATGATAAATAATATTATCACGCATTAATATCTCTTAGCCACTAATGCGTGGCCAAGAGATATTAGCGTTTAGCCTGGGGCGTATTTATTCAAAAGGGAATTATATATATCTCTATATAAATATATATATATATATATATATATATATATATATATATATATATATATATATATATATATATATGTGTAATTCATACAATATATTATCCAATATATTATATGATATTATACTATATATTATATTGTATTATGCTATATTATATTATATATATCAATATATATATATATATATATCAATATATATATATATCAATATATATATATATATATATATATATATATATATATATATATATATATATATATATATATATATATATATATATATATATATTAGATGTGTATGTAACCAAACAGGAAATGGGTGTCAGACTATGTGTGGAATTTAACTGGAGGGTTTTACCGTAAGTGTTGGAGGTGCGTGTTGAGAGGAGCGGTGCTGTCAGACAAGGGCGAGGCAGGCAGGGTTTGTCCAGGGGCGGAAGCGTGGTCGGGAGGCAGGAGGAGGATCTCTGGTGGCGGTTGTTTAAGTAGTCGTCCCTCTCATCAGTGCCGGGTGTGTTGATTGAAGATGGAACGCAGCTGCCTGTAGCAGTTTGAGTGACGCGCGCGCGACCGCGCTTGGAGGTGCGCTTGGAGGTGCGCTCAGCGCGGCTCCCAGATGATTGCGCACTGGTGTGCGTCTGGGCCGTGACAGCGTGGCACGCATTGAATGTCTCTGCTACATTGGATCAGTCTCCTTTCTTTAACAGGCAAAAGCTTTATAACCTCACTAATGCCTTGCATCGTCTATATTAGATATATAACAACGGGCGGGTGCGGGCGGGTGTGGTTTTGATAAAATGTTGGTTCGGGTGGATGGCGGATGGTTGACGACTTTTGTGATGCGGTTGCGGATGAAATAATTGCCCATCCGCGCATCTCTAATACATGTACATATATATATATATATATATATATATATATATATATATATATATATATATATATATATATATATATATATACATATATATATATATATATATATATATATATATATATATAATAATAATAATATAATATATATACATATATATATATATATATATATAATAATAATAATATAATATATATACATATATATATATATATATATATATATATATATATATATATATATATATATATATATATATATATATATATATATATATATATATATATATATAATGTACAAATTTACTTTACAAAAGAGAAGTGTGGGATACTTCTCTTGTTGCCTTATTTGTATTTGACTTTATTAAATGTATTTATATTATCATTTGGTGCAGCCGGGCCGGAGCAGGAGGGTATAGAAAGAGAAAAAAAGGAAGACAGAGGGGGAAATTGCGGGGACAAGAGGGGGATAAGACAGACAAAAACAACAACAGCAAACACAACAATAACAACAACAACAACAATGGAGCAACATCAGCAAATACGATATGTACAAATATGATGGTAAAAGTGATAGTAAAGAAGCAGTTAGTGAAATAAATAATAATACAGAAATGACAATGAACATTATTACACTACAAATGGAGCAATACAATTACCAATAGAAATAGCGCTATTGATAATGAATAACACCAATAATTTACCTCTATTATCAACAATACAGTTGTTCAAATGCAACAATACATTTACGTAATGATAACTAGAGATACAAAAGAAAGCAGAAAAATAGAGGGGAAGAAAGAGAAGCCAGCTATATTAACCGTGTAGATTGTTATAGTAACAATAGGTCAAGCTTAGGTCAAACTACCAATCATGAATGAACTAGACGAAGTGCCTACAATGATAGAGCTTGAAAAAGCTATTGATTCACTTCCATCTGACAAAGCACCAGGTAACGATAACATTCCACCTGAAGCTATCAAGCAAGGGAAGCCTGCCCTACTTAAACCGCTGTACGAATTACTGTGTCTCTGCTGGGAGGAAGAAGGAGTACCTCAGGACATGCGTGATGCCACTATTGTGACAATTTATAAGAATAAAGGGGACCGCAGTGACTGCAATAGCCATAGAGGAATTTGTCTCTTGAACATCGTTGGAAAGGTGTATGCACGCATAATCCTAAACAAGCCACAGATACTTGCAGATCGTATCTATCCCATACCTGCCAACCCTCCCGAATTTTCTGGGAGACTCCCGAAATTCAGCGCCTCTCCCAAATACCTTCCCGGGACAAATATTCTCCCGAAAATCTCCCGATTTTCAGCCGGAGCTGGAGGCCACGCCCCCTCCAGCTCTATGCGGACCTGAGTGAGGACAGCCTTTTTTCACGACGGGAGGACAACAGGGTGACAAGAACTAAATCATCCAGACTAGAGACAAATTGTATTATTTTGTTTATCTTACCTAAAAATAAATATATTTATTAATTAAAAAAAAATAAAAATAAAAATACATTTTTATTATATTTTGCTAAAAACATCAAAATTAATTGTATTTTTTTTGGTATTTTTTCTGACTCCTTATTACATCCAGCCATAGAATTAAAATAAACATATTTGAAATAATTCATTTTAAATAATCATAATAATTCATTTAAAATGACCATATTTAATTATTAAAATAATTGCTTGTTTATCAACAACTTTAGCATTTTATTCATTATATTTTGAAGCTCTCAGAAGCCAAGTTATGTTATATTCCTTAAGATTTATTTATGCAAGTTTGAAGTATCAATTATCCAAACACCGTTTTGTTTGCATATTTTCAGGATGTAAATATATATATATATATATATATATATATATATATATATATATATATATATATATATATATATATATATATATATATATATAGGAGTATATATATATATATGTATATATATATATACTCCTCTCTGAGCTGCCACCTTAACGTGGTAGAGGAGTTTGCGTGCCCCAATGATCCTAGGAGCTATGTTGTCCGGGGGCTTTATGCCCCCTGGTAGGGTCTCCCAAGACAAACTGGTCCTAGGTGAGGGATCAGACAAAGACCGGCTCGAAGACCTCCATGAATAATAAAAAACAAGGACCCAGATTTCCCTCGCCCGGACGCGGGTCACCGGGGCCCCCCTCTGGAGCCAGGCCCGGAGGTGGGGCACGATGGCGAGCGCCTGGTGGCCGGGCCTGTCCCCATGGGGCCCGGCCGGGCACAGCCCGAAGAGGCAACGTGGGTCCCCCCTCCAATGGGCTCACCACCCATAGCAGAGGTCATGGAGGTCGGGTGCGATGTGAGCTGGGCGGCAGCCGAAGGCAGGGCACTTGGCGGTCCGATCCTCGGCTACAGAAGCTAGCTCTTGGGACGTGGAACGTCACCTCGCTGGGGGGGAAGGAGCCTGAGCTAGTGCGCGAAGTGGAGAAGTTCCGGCTAGATATAGTCGGACTCACTTCGACGCACAGCAAGGGCTCTGGAACCAGTTCTCTCGAGAGGGGCTGGACTCTCTTCCACTCTGGCGTTGCCGGCAGTGAGAGGCGACGGGCTGGGGTGGCAATTCTTGTTTCCCCCCGGCTCAGAGCCTGTACGTTGGAGTTCAACCCGGTGGACGAGAGGGTAGCTTCCCTCCGCCTTCGGGTGGGGGAACGGGTCCTGACTGTGGTTTGCGCTTACGCGCCAAACCGCAGCTCAGAGTACCCACCCTTTTTGGATTCACTCGAGGGAGTACTTGAGAGTGCTCCCCCGGGTGATTCCCTCGTGCTACTGGGGGCCTTCAATGCTCATGTTGGCAACGACAGTGAAACCTGGAGAGGCGTGATTGGGAAGAATGGCTGCCCAGATCTGAACTCGAGCGGTGTTTTGTTATTGGACTTTTGTGCCCGTCACAGATTGTCCATAACGAACACCATGTTCAAACATAAGGGTGTCCATATGTGCACTTGGCACCAGGACACCCTAGGCCGCAGTTCCATGATCGACTTTGTAGTTGTGTCATCGGATTTGCGGCCTCTTGTTTTGGACACTCGGGTGAAGAGAGGGGCGGAGCTTTCTACCGATCACCACCTGGTGGTGAGTTGGCTGCGATGGTGGGGGAGGATGCCGGACAGACCTGGCAGGCCCAAACGCATTGTGAGGGTTTGCTGGGAACGTCTGGCAGAGTCTCCTGTCAGAGAGAGTTTCAATTCCCACCTCCGGAAGAACTTTGAACATGTCACGAGGGAGGTGCTGGACATTGAGTCCGAATGGACCATGTTCCGCGCCTCTATTGTCGAGGCGGCTGATTGGAGCTGTGGCCGCAAGGTGGTTGGTGCTTGTCGTGGCGGTAATCCTAGAACCCGTTGGTGGACACCGGCGGTGAGGGATGCCGTCAAGCTGAAGAAGGAGTCCTATCGGGTTCTTTTGGCTCATAGGACTCCTGAGGCAGAGGACGGGTACCGACAGGCCAAGCGGTGTGCGGCTTCAGCGGTCGCAGAGGCAAAAACTCGGACATGGGAGGAGTTCGGGGAAGCCATGGAAAACGACTTCCGGACGGCTTCGAAGCAATTCTGGACCACCATCCGCCGCCTCAGGAAGGGGAAGCAGTGCACTATCAACACCGTGTATGGCGGGGATGGTGTTCTGCTGACCTCGACTGCGGATGTTGTGGATCGGTGGAGGGGATACTTTGAAGACCTCCTCAATCCCACCAACACGTCTTCTTATGAGGAAGCAGTGCCTGGGGAGTCTGTGGTGGGCTCTCCTATTTCTGGGGCTGAGGTTGCTGAGGTAGTTAAAAAGCTCCTCGGTGGCAAGGCCCCAGGGGTAGATGAGAGCCGCCCGGAGTTCCTTAAGGCTCTGGATGCTGTGGGGCTGTCTTGGTTGACAAGACTCTGCAGCATCGCGTGGACATCAGGGGCGGTACCTCTGGATTGGCAGACCGGGGTGGTGGTTCCTCTCTTTAAGAAGGGGAACCGGAGGGTGTGCTCTAACTATCGTGGG
The DNA here is from genome assembly GCF_033978685.3 of Nerophis lumbriciformis. NCBI lineage: Eukaryota > Metazoa > Chordata > Actinopteri > Syngnathiformes > Syngnathidae > Nerophis > Nerophis lumbriciformis. Next base: position 23,381,054 of record NC_084569.2, read on the forward strand.
ATCACACTCCTCAGCCTTCCCGGTAAGGTCTATTCAGGTGTACTGGAGAGGAGGCTACGCCGGATAGTCGAACCTCGGATTCAGGAGGAACAGTGTGGTTTTCGTCCTGGTCGTGGAACTGTGGACCAGCTCTATACTCTCGGCAGGGTCCTTGAGGGTGCATGGGAGTTTGCCCAACCAGTCTACATGTGTTTTGTGGACTTGGAGAAGGCATTCGACCGTATCCCTCGGGAAGTCCTGTGGGGAGTGCTCAGAGAGTATGGGGTATCGGACTGTCTGATTGTGGCAGTCCGCTCCCTGTATGCTCAGTGCCAGAGCTTGGTCCGCATTGCCGGCAGTAAGTCGGATACGTTTCCAGTGAGGGTTGGACTCCGCCAAGGCTGCCCTTTGTCACCGATTCTGTTCATAACTTTTATGGACAGAATTTCTAGGCGAAGTCAAGGCGTTGAGGGGATCTGGTTTGGTGGCTGCAGGATTAGGTCTCTGCTTTTTGCAGATGATGTGGTCCTGATGGCTTCATCTGGCCAGGATCTTCAGCTCTAACTGGATCGGTTCCCAGCCGAGTGTGAAGCGACTGGGATGAGAATCAGCACCTCCAAGTCCGAGTCCATGGTTCTCGCCCGGAAAAGGGTGGAGTGCCATCTCCGGGTTGGGGAGGAGATCTTGCCCCAAGTGGAGGAGTTTAAGTACCTCGGAGTCTTGTTCACGAGTGAGGGAAGAGTGGATCGTGAGATCGACAGGCGGATCGGTGCGGCGTCTTCAGTAATGCGGACGCTGTATCGGTCCGTTGTGGTGAAGAAGGAGCTGAGCCGGAAGGCAAAGCTCTCAATTTACCGGTCGATCTACGTTCCCATCCTCACCTATGGTCATGAGCTTTGGGTCATGACCGAAAGGACAAGATCACGGGTACAAGCGGCCGAAATGAGTTTCCTCCGCCGGGTGGCGGGGCTCTCCCTTAGAGATAGGGTGAGAAGCTCTGCCATCCGGGGGGAGCTCAAAGTAAAGCCGCTGCTCCTCCACATCGAGAGGAGCCAGATGATGTGGTTCGGGCATCTGGTCAGGATGCCACCCGAACGCCTCCCTAGGGAGGTGTTTAGGGCACGTCCGACCGGTAGGAGGCCGCGGGGAAGACCCAGGACACGTTGGGAAGATTATGTCTCCCGGCTGGCCTGGGAACGCCTCGGGGTCCCACAGGAAGAGCTGGACGAAGTGGCTGGGGAGAGGGAAGTCTGGGCTTCCCTGCTTAGGCTGCTGCCCCCGCGACCCGACCTCGGATAAGCGGAAGAAGATGGATGGATGGATGGATATATATATATATATATATCCATCCATCCATTTTCTACCGCTTATTCCCTTTTGGGGTGGCGGGGGGCGCTGGAGCCTATATATATATATATATATATATATATATATATATATATATATATATATATATATATATATATGTATATATGTATGAAATACTTGACTTGGTGAATTCTAGCTGTCAATATACTCCCTCCCTCTTAACCACGCCCCACCCCACCCCACCCCCCACCACGCCCCCCACCTCCCGAAATCGGAGGTCTCAAGATTGGCAAGTATGATCTATCCTGAATCCCACTGTGGTTTCAGGGCTGGAAGATCGACGACTGACATGATATTTTCAGTCCGGCAAATTGTTCAATCTGGCAAGATTACGTGCGTGGACCAAAAGGAGGTCAGGGTTAATCCGAGAGATGCTTCTTGCAGACGATGCTGCTCTTGTTACCAACACCAAAGAAGTCTTACAACGTCTAAGTGACTGTTTTGCGAATGCTTGTGAACAGTTTGGACTTACAGTTAGCCTGCAGAAAACCAATGTTAGCGTTCAAGGTGCTGCAAATCCTGCTATCAAGATGAATGGTATCACTTTAGAAGTAGTAGATCATTTTATATACCGAGGCTCGACAATCAGCAATAAACTCTCGCTTGATGTTGAACTTGACAGGAGGCTTGGAAAGGCAAATACCATCATGGCTAAACTAGCAAAACGAGTATGGGAAAACAACGCTCAACATACAAAGATCCAAGTTAATCAGGCCTGCGTTCTCAGCACTTTACTCTACGGAAGCGAGATTTGGACTACTTACATGAGACAAGAGCGTCGACTTAACGCTTTCCACATGCGGTGCATCAAACGTATCCTTGGTATTAGTTGGCAGGACTATATTCCACACAGTGTCATTCTTCAGCGGGCTAATATCCATAGCATGAACTCTCTGCTTAGCCAGCGCCGTCATCGATGGCTGGGACATGTTCGGCGGATGGAAGACGGACGGCTTCCCAAGGACATTATGTATGGACAACTGGCTGCTGGTTCCAGACGTGTTGGTTGTCCCTCCCTCCGGTTCAAGGACGCATGCAAGAGAGATCTCTGAAGGCGTGTTATATTCCTCTGGACAACTGGGAGATACAGACGGAGAACCGAAATGTCTGGCGTCAAGCGGTTAGACGGGGTATTGCAGAGGCTGATTTGAGGAGATTCCAGCTCGCAGAGGAGAAGAGAGACAAGAGGAAACGTACTGCAAATACAATCGCACAGCAGGAGCGGGACGAAGTCTCTACACATGTTTGCACTAAGTGCAACAGGGACTGTCACTCAAGAATTGGCTTGTACAGCCATGCTAGGCGTTGTCAACAAACATGAATGTACCGTATCAACAAAAATATCAAGTTAAAATGTGAAAATTATAATTGAATAAGTGCGTTGTATAATTACAACACTCATTATAACTGAAAAGATATTACTAATAATTGACTAAAATAGGATGACAAAACTATATAAATAAAAACAATAAACTATTAATAATTAAAGTACCATTACAAAATAAAAAAATTAAAATAAATAAATAAATAAAATAAAAAAATAAATATCAAATCGAAATAAGTGTCTGACCAAAGAGTGTAAATTAGCATGGTCATCTGTGACTAAGCTGCCAAAGAAGATGTATGTATATGTACTTGTATATGTACAGTATTTTTATATGTACTGTATGTTTGTACAGTGAATGTATATGTACAGTATGTATATATGTATGTATGGGGCGGTATGGCGTAGTGGGTAGAGCGGCCGTGCCAGAAACCTGAGGGTTGCAGGTTCGCTCCCCGCCTCTTGACATCCAAATCGCTGCCGTTGTGTCCTTGGGCAGGACACTTCACCCTTTCTCCCGGTGCCGCTCACACTGGTGAATGAATGATGAATGAATGATAGGTGGTGGTCGGAGGGGCCGTAGGCGCAAACTGGCAGCCTCGCTTCCGTCAGTCTACTCCAGGGCAGCTGTGGCTACAAATGTAGCTTACCACCACCAGTTGTGAATGAATGATGGGTTCCCACTTCTCTGTGAGCGCTTTGAGTATCTAATAATAGAAAATCTAATCCATTATTATTATTATTATTATGTTTGTACAGTGAATGTATATGTACAGTATGTGTATAAGTATGTTTGTACAGTGAATGCATATGTACAGTATGTGTATATGTATGTTTGTACAGTGAATGTGCGTGTGAATGTACGAACTTTGAGTATGTAGGTGTGTACTGTATTTGTGTATGTATGTGGGCGCGTAGGTACCTATGTATTGAAAAGACTTCCTTTTTATTGTCATTCCAATTTGAACTTTACAGCACAGATAAGAATGAAAATTCGGTACATAAGCTCATGGTAGTGCAGGATAAAAAAGCAATAAGGTGCATATATAAATAAATAAATATATATAAATAATATATAAATATATATATAAAATAAATAAATATATATAAATATACATAAATAAATAAATATATTACTGTACAGATAAATATATTACACTTTTCCACATGTGTCCACATTTATGGATGTATGTTATATTGTCTTTTTTATTCCAGCGAGTTAATCCATTTTGGGGGAAGTTGAGGGGATAATTTAATTTAATTATGATGCGTTCAAGAGTCTTGCGGCTTGAGGGAAGAAGCTGTTACAGAACCTGGAGGTTCTGCTTCGGAGGCTGCGGAACCTCTTTCTCGAGTCCAGCAGTGAAAACAGTCCTTGGTGGGGGTGGGAGGAGTCTTTGCAGATTTTGTGAGCCCTGGTCAGGCAGCGGCTTTTTGCAATCTCCTGGATAGGAGGAAGAGGAGTCCTGATGATCTTTTCCGCCGTTCTCACCACTATCTGTAGACTTCCAGTCTGAGGCATTGCAGGCTCCAGTCCAGACAGAGATGCTCTTGGCCAGCAGGCTCTCCATAGTGCCTCTGTAGAATGTGGTGAGAATGGGGGGGAGGGAGCTGTGCTCTTTTCATCCGACGCAAAAAGTGCATGCGCTGCTGAGCTCTTTTTACAAGAGCTCCGGTGTGTAGGGACCAGGTTATATTGTCAGTTATCTGCACCCCCAGGAACTTGGTGCTGCTTACTATCTCCACCGCTGTGCCGTTGATGTAGAGTGGAGCGTGGCTGGACTGGTGCTTCCTGAAGTCAACGATGATCTCCTTGGTCTTGTTGACATTCAGGACCAGGTTGTTGGTTCTGCACCAGTCAACCAGATGTTTCACCTCCTCCCTGTAGTCCATGTATTTGTTGTCACCGATGAGGCCCACCACTGTCGTGTCGTTCGCATACTTCACAATGTGGTTAGTAGTGGACCTGGCGGCGCAGTCATGAGTCATCAACTTGAACAGCAGCGGACTCAGGACGCAGCCCTGGGGGGTGCCGGTGCTCAGGGAGATGGTACTGGAGGTGTTGTTGCCCACTCTCACAGATTGGGGTCTGTCTGTGAAGAAGTCAATCAGCCAGTTGCATAGGGGGGTACTGAATCCAAGGGGGGCCAGTTTGCTCACCAAGTGCTGCGGGATGATGGTGTTGAATGCTGAGCTGAAGTCCAGGAACAACATCCGCACGTGTGTGTCCTTTTCTTCCAGATGTTCTAAGCTCAGGTGGAGTGCAGAAGAGATGGCGTCCTCTGTGGAGCGGTTAGGGCGACAAGCAAACTGGCATGGGTCGAATGTGGGGGGAAATCTGGAGACAATATATTCCTTTACCAGCCTCTCGAAGCACTTCATTATGATGGGGGTGAGTGCAACGGGGCGGTAATCATTGAGGGAGAAGATTATGGATTTTTTAGGCACTGGGATGATTGTGGCCGTCTTAAAACATGATAGTACCACAGCCTGGGTCAGAGAGATGTTGAAGATGTCTGTGAGAACCCCAGCCAGCTGGTCTGCACATCCCTTAAACACCTTGCCCGGAATGTCATCAGGTCCCTGTGCTTTCCGGGGGTTCACTCTCCTCAGGGTTTTCCGGACATCCGCTATATCCAGGTTGAGCGGCTGCTCATCAGGGCGAGGGGTGGATTTTCTCGCCGTAGTGGTGTTAAGTGCCTCAAACCTTGCAAAGTAGTTGTTAAGGTCATCTAGGAAGCTGATACTGTTGTCACAGGGACAGGGGGCAGCTTTATAGTCTGTGATGACCTGTATGCCCTGCCACATTCGTCTAGTGTTTGTAGGGTTCTCGAAGAAGTCCTGCACTTTCTGACTGTGAGCACGCTTTGCAACCTTAATGGCACGGTTCAGGTTAGCTCTGGCTGATTTTAATGCCACCATGTCGCCAGACTTGAAAGCCTTGTTCCGAGCCTTCAGCATTGCACATACGTCACTGTTCATCCAGGGTTTACATACCTATACCCATACATGCACACACATTTACATACGTACATACACACATTTATATACCTACGTCCATCCATCCACACGCACACACGCACACACGCACACACGCACGCACGCACACACGCACGCACACACACACACACACACAAACACACACACACACACACACACACACACACACACACACACACACACACACACACACACATATACAACAACAAATCCATACACATAGAACCAGCCGATCCCCTCCCCCAAGCCCCACAGGTCCGGCTGCGCACCCCCGTCACCCAGGGACAACCCCCGTCACCCAGGGACAACCACCCAACAAGCCCGCCCCAGACGACGGCATGACACCGGGCATGAAGGGCAGGATGCAAGGGCATCCCAGGCCCACACCCGACCAGCCAACCAACATGACAATAAACGAATATGAAGCCGGCAAGTTTGTCAGCCCCGACAACCACCACGGGCACGGGCTGCCACAAGTCACAACATCAGCCACCCCCCTGCACCGGACCCATCAGCCACGGGCGCCGACACCACAAACAGACGGCAGCAGAAACAGCAGCTGCAATACCCCCAAACAGCCAGCACCACCGATCAAATCAAAGCGATCTGAAAAACTGCGACCGGCAACCACACACCAACACAATCATGGAGACCAGCCAGGACCAGCCCGCCAGTCAGCCCAAACGCCAACATGCAAACAAGAGACATTAACACCTCCCCCACCAAAAGACCCAAACCCGCATAAACAAACCACCGCCCAAACAACCGAGACGTAGCATCTAGACCAGTGGTTCTTAACCTGGGTTGGATCGTACCCTGGGGGTTTGGTGAGTCGGCCTCAGGGGTTCGGCGGAGCCTCCGCCGCGGAAGTCAAGACACACCCTCATCGTGTAAATAAAAACTTCTCCCTATCGGCGTATTATGGATACTCCCAAACAATGTTCCCTCTAATTTTCCATATGCGTGAGCAAACACAAACACTCCTTGAGCATTCAGTGGAGCACATGTGAGCGACGTCAGACGTGCACATGCACTGTGGCCTTACCAGGAGCACACCTGTCCCAAACCTAACTAAATAACAAGTTAAATGTTTTATTATTATAATCAAATGACAGCAATCATTTCCATGAGATTATTTTCTAATATAAATGTTTTGGCCCACTTACAATGACAATAACAAAAAATATTGTTTTTCATGTGCTGTGTACTAGTATTGTATGTCTGGGTGGAAAACGAAGAAAAGGAACAGACTTTGCACTTGCCAAGGTGAAGCCACACATATCTGAACTGGTCTCTCAAAGGCAACAGCAGAAGTCACGCTGATTTGCAGGTGTGTAATTTGTTGTGAGTTCATGCACTGTGTTGGTTTTTTGAACAAGGTGATGTTCATGCACGGTTCATTTTGTGCACCAGTAAAAAACATATAACTTTGTCTTGAATTAAGAAAAAAAATACAATTTTATTTTTCACTAAAGAAGGTTTCGGTGAATGCGCATATGAAACTGGTGGGGTTCGGTAGCTCCAACAAGGTTAAGAACCACTGATCTAGAACAAACAAGGGGGCCGCATTAAGTCACCAACACAACACAGACCCCACAGCGCAAGGTCGGGCCACACGGGCACTGACCCCACCCAACAGGAAGCGAAACCCGCGCGACACCACACAAAAATAAATAATTACATATTAAAAATAATTTAAAAAATAAAATAAAGGCCATCAGACCGCAGTCCCGGCAACCCGCGCCGGCCGAGGAGGCAATGAGGGGTGCGCTGTACTCCCGAACCCCAACACCCCCATGCATCTGTACAAGGCCCCCAGAGTGTCTACTGTGTAGTTAAAATTAGGCGGTCAGCCGTTACAGCCGACCTCCAGTCCCTATTGATGTGTGTACTGTGGCGTGAATGAGATATGTATGCTTGTTGGAACTAATAATGCGATTAAAATTGGGGGACATCAAGGTCATGGTGGGTCCCAACCAAGCCGATCCCCCCAAATCCTAAGTGTCTAATATGCAGCTAAGATTGAGGGATGGACGAGCAGGGGACAAGACAGGAGGACTGGAGCCCCATAGGAAGCATCCTCCCCGCCATGACCCCGCAGGACAATACCCCAAAGTCTTATATATGTGTGAGTGTGTGTGCTATAAGTAGGAGGAGTAGAGGGCCCGGACATACCCCCCCAGTCCATGCAGGCGACAACCAGGAACTACGGCCAGTAGGCCACCCCCCACCCACAGCCCATGACCCGCAGGTGCACGAGACCACTTTAACATGACGCCACGCGAGTCCACCCCCTGTCAAACATAGCCTGTCCCCGCCTGCCCCAACCCAACTCTGCACGGTCCATACCAGCAACCGAACGCAGAAAAACTGCACAGCCCCCATCAATCCATCCATCCATCCATCTTCAACCGCTTATCCAGAATCTTGTCGCGGGGACAACAGCTCCAGCAGAAACCCCCAGACTTCCCTCTCCAGAGCAACATTAGCAACTTCCTCCTAGGGAATCCCGAAGTGTTCCCAGGCCAGATAGGAGATGCACTCCCCCCATCTGATCCTTGGCCTGCCGCGGGGTCCCCTCCCAGTGGGACGTGCAACGAGGACCTCCCTAGGGAGACGCTCGTGAGGCATCCGTACGAAATGCCCGAACCACCTAAGCTGGTTCCTTTCCAAGCGAAGGAGCAGCGGCTTTACTCCGAGTCTCTCTCGGGTGACTGAACTTCTCACCCTATTTCTAAGGGAGATGCCAGCCACCCTTCTGAGGAAACTCATTTTGGCCGCTTGTATCCGTGATCTTATTCTTTTGGTCATGACCCACACTTCATGACCATAGGTGAGAGTAGGAATGTAGATAGCTCGGTTTCGTCACAACAGTGCGGCAGAGACACTGCAATACTGCCCGAGCTGCTCCGATTCTCCGGCTGATTTCCTTCTCCATCTTTCCCTCACTGGTGAACAAGACCCCGACATACTTAAACTCTTCCACCTGGGACAGAGTCTCGTTCTCTACCTGGACTGTACAAACAATCGGTTTCCTGCTGAGAACCATGGCCTCAGATTTGGAGATGCTGATCGTCATTCCAGCCGCTAAACACTCGGCTGCGAACCAATCCAGTGAGAGCTGAAGGTCACGAACAGAAGGTGCCATCAGGACCACATCATCTGCAAACAGCAGTGACGCAACCTTTAGCCTCCTATACCCTCTCCGCCATGGTCACGACTCTACCTAGAAATCCTGTCCATGAAAATCACAAACAGGATAGGTGACAAAGCACAGCCCTGGCGGAGACCAACCCCCACTGGAAACAGATCCGACTTACATCCAAGCACCCGGACACAACTCTCGCTTTGGTTGTACAGAGACTGGATGGCCCTCAGCAGGGTTCCCCTCACCCCATACTCTCTCAGCACCTCCCACAAGATCTCCCGGGGGACCCGGTCATACGCCTTTTCCAAATCCACAAAGCACATGTAGACTGGATAGGCCTTCTCCAGGATTCCCGCAAGAGTAAAGCCTGCCGAGCGTATAGCGCTGGTCCACAGTTCCACGACCAGGACGAAAACCACATTGTTCGTCCTGAATCCGAGGTTCGACTATCCGGCGTAGCCTCCTCTCCAGTACACCTGAATAGACCTTACCGGGAGGGTTGAGGAGTGTGATCCCACGATAGTTGGAACACACCCTCCGGTTCCCCTTCTTAAAGAGAGGAACCACCACCCTCTGAGGTACCGCCCCCGATGTCCACGCGATGCTGCAGAGTTTTGTCAACCAAGACAGCCCCACAGCATCCAGAGCCTTAAGGAACTTCGGGCGACTCTCATCCACCCCCGGGGCCTTGCCATCAAGGAGTTTTTTAACTACCTCAGCAACCTCAGCCCCAGAAATAGGAGAGCCCACCACAGATTCCCCAGACACTGCTTCCTCATAGGAAGACGTGTCGGTGGGATTGAGGAGGTCTTCGGAGTATTCCCTCCACCGATCCACAACATCCGCAGTCGAGGTCAGCAGAACACCATCCGCACCATACACGGTGTTGACAGTGCACTGCTTCCCCTTCCTGAGGTGGCGGATGGTGGTCCAGAATCGCTTCAAAGCCGTCCGGAAGTCGTTTTCCATGGCCTCGCCGAACTCCTCCCATGTCCGAGTTTTTGCCTCCGCGACCGCTGAAGCCGCACACCGTACCTGTCCGCTGCCACCTGAGTCCTATGAGCCAAAAGAACCCGATAGGACTCCTTCTTCAGCTTGACGGCATCCCTCACCGCCGGTGTCCACCAACGGGTTCTAGGATTACCGCGACGACAGGCACCAACTACCTTTCCGCCACAGCTCCAATCAGTCGCCTCAACAATAGAGGTGCGGAACATGGTCCACTCGGACTCAATGTCCAGCACCTCCCTCGTGACATGTTCAAAGTTCTTCCGGAGGTGGGAATTGAAACTCTCTCTGACAGGAGACTCTGCCAGACGTTCCCAACAGACAATCACAATGCGTTTGGGCCTGCCAGGTCTGTCCGGCATCCTCCCCCACCATCGCAGCCAACTCACCACCAGGGGGTGATCGGCAGAAAGCTCCGCTCCTCTCTTCACCCGAGTGTCCAAAACATGAGGCCGCAAATCCGATGACACAACTACAAAGTCGATCATGGAACTGCTGCCTAGAGTGTCCTGGTGCCAAGTGCACATATGGATACCCTTATGCTTAAACATGGTGTTCGTTATGGACAATCTGTGACGAGCATAAAAGTCCAATAACAAAACACCACTCGGGTTCAGATCCGGGCGGCCATTCTTCCCAATCACGCCTCTCCAGGTTTCACTGTCGTTGCCAACATGCCAACATTGAAGTCACCCAGTAGGACAAGGGAATCACCCGGGGGAGCACTTTCCAGTACTCCCTCGAGTGTATCCAAAAAGAGTGGGTACTCTGAACTGCTGTTTGGTGCGTAACAGTCAGGACCTGGCCCCCCACCCGAAGGCGGAGGGAGGCTACCCTCTCGTCCACTGGGTTGAACTCCAACGTGCAGGCTTTGAGCCGGGGGGAAACAAGAATAGCTACCCCAGATCGTCGCCTCTCACTGCGTGCAACGCCAGTGTGGAAGAGAGTCCAACCCCTCTCAAGAGAACTGGTTCCAGAGGTGAGTCCGACTATATCCAGCCTGAACTTCTCTACCTCGCGCACAATCTCAGGCTCATTTCCCCCCCAGCGAGGTGACGTTCCACGTCCCAAGAGCTAGCTTATGTAGCCGAGGATCGGACCGCCAAGTGCCCTGCCTTCGGCTGCCGCCCAGCTCACAATGCCCCCGACCTCTATGGCCCCCTCCCATGAGTGGTGAGCCCATTGGAGGGGGGACCCACGTTGCCTCTTCGGGCTGTGCCCGGCCGTGCCCCATGGGGACAGGCCCGGCCACCAGGCGCTCACCATCATGCCCCAACTCCGGGCCTGGTTCCAGAGGGGGGCCCCGGTGACCCGCATCCGGGCGAGGGAAATCTGAATCCTTGTTGTTTCATTCCCATAGAAGTCTTCGAGCTGCTCTTTGTCTGATCCCTCACCGAGGACCTGTTTGTCTTGGGAAACCCTACCAGGGGGCATGAAAGCCCCCGGACAACATAGCTCCTAGGATCGTTGGGACACGCAAACTCCTCTACCACGGTAAGGTGGCAGCTCAGAGAGGAGTGTATATATATATATATATATATATATATATATATATATATATATATATATATATATATATATATATATATATATATATATATATATATGTATATATATATATATAGTATATGTATGTATGTGGTCAAAAGTTTACATACATTTGTAAAGAACATAATGTCATGGCTGTCTTGATCTTCCAATAATTTCTACACATATGTGTTGGTCACAAAAAACATTCATGAAGTTTGGTTCTCTTATGAATTTATTATGGGTCTACTGAAAATGTGACCAAATCTGCTGGCTCAAAAGTATACATACAGCAATGTTAATATTTGGTTACATGTCCCTTGGCAAGTTTCACTGTAATAAGGCGCTTTTGGTAGACATCTACAAGCTTCTGGCAAGCTTCTGACCGCATACCAGAAAAGGTTTTGCTGCAGGGTCCTCAGCTGGAGACCACGTCTCATTGATGTTTCGCCCCTTAGCCCAGAACATCTCCTGGTGGCGGGGCAGTGAACAGGGATGTCTCCCTGACACCCCCTGCAGCAAACCTACTCTTATGTTGCTCCCCAAGCCTTGTCGCGTCGTTTCAGCCAGAGCCAGTGGCTAGCTTTCTCTGCTACTTCTGAAAGCTCCTTGGTGGATCTGCTCAGTGTGGCTCGATGTAGTCCCAGGTCCTTGAGCAGGCGTGGTGTTGATCTGCCCACAAAACCTCTGGCTCCCACCCCACCGGGTACAGCCTCACACTTCATCCACTTTCTCTGCACTCCGCGACCAGGTCTGCATACTTCGCCTTCTTTCTCTCGTAGGCAGCTTCTAGGCCCTCCTCCCATGGCACTGTCATCTCAATCAGTACTACTGACTTCACAGCTAAAGACCACAGCACCACATCTGGTCTTAACTGTGGTGCTGCACCCCTGTGGGAACTGGAGCTGCCTACCCAGGTCCACTTCCATCTTCCACGCCGCCCCTGGTGTTAATAGCTTGGCGGGTGGTCTCTTGATGGAATGTGTTGCAGGTTCCCCCTGCCTGAGGAAGTGGATCCTGCATTGGTTTTCTGCTGGACTCTGGTTGTTTGCCGCCTGCCGACTTTTCTCCAAAACCTCTGCCGGCTTGCTGAGCACTTGGTTGTGCCGCCATCTGAGCCGATCCTGTGTCAGCATCATTTTGCAGCCTGACAGAACATGCTGGAGTGAGGCATTGATGGTCCCGCAGAGGTCGCAGGATTGCTCTGTGCCAAGCCATTGGTGGAGGTTTTTAGGGCTCGGGAGAGTGTCGTATGTTGCCCTGATGAGAAAACTGTGTATATATATATATATATATATACATATATATATATATATATATATCTGCGATGAGGTGGCGACTTGTCCAGGGTGTACCCCGCCTTCCGCCCGATTGTAGCTGAGATAGGCTCCAGCGCCCCCCGCGACCCCAAAGGGAATAAGCGGTAGAAAATGGATGGATGGATGGATATATATATATATATATATATATATATATATATATATATATATATATATATATATACGTTTATCTGTGTGTATGTATATATATATATAAATATATATATATATATATATATATATATATATATATATACACATATGTACATATGTATTTATACACACATATGTACATATGTATTTATACACGTGTATATGTATATACAGTATATGTGTATATATATATATATATATATATATATATATATATATACACATGTACATAAGTATTTATACAAGTGTATATGTATATACAGTATATGTGTACATCAGTGACGTGCGGTGACTAGAGGCCTCACATGCCATCATGGAAAGAAAAAAAAAGTAAAAAGAAAACAAATTAATTAAATTGTTATTTGTATTCAGTGATTATACTATAAAGTTATTCTCCATTTAATTTCACCAGTTTTCGATTATTTTTAGTCAAAATCGCTGAATTTTCACATTTGCTGTTCAAATACTGAGAAGAGACGGTGAGGTGATCAGCAGCCAGTTGAGGCACGTCACTCAGTTGTGCCTCACCATTGATTGCGGACTCGGCTAACTGCTGGCCTGATGTGCAGTGAGACCGTATTGCTATATGAACTATATTATACATTTCCATAGTTTAGTTAGCTGAGGTATATAATGTACAGTGTATTTTGTCAACAACTGTATGTGTGTAAAGTATTGCTTGTGCTGAGCAATCATAAAACTGCTGCGAAGACGCACTGGCTGAGGCTCGCAGTAATCCCGCCTCCTGGTGCCGGTTAATGCACCCCCCGCCGCAGAATGCACCCCCCGACAGGAGCGCCACACCAACCAAAGCCCACACCCAAACCCTCTACGTGCAAGACCGAATGCCAAAAAGTGCAAAAACAACAATTCTCGCGTCGGAGGAGCCGTGAACGACTGCAGGGACACAACATTAGGTACACCTGCAGACTGCAGCACGGATTTCATATTTCATTCATTCACAACTCCTCCAACACGAACACCACTGTTCCCGCACTTATAAGTAAAGGTAAGACCATAATAACCTTTTTTTAAATTAAATGTGCTTTTTTGTGTGCTACAGTTTGTATGTGTAAAGTTAAAGTTAAGTTAAAGTACCAATGATTGTCACACGCACACTAGGTGTGGTGAAATTTGTCCTCTGCATTTGACCCATCCCCTTGTTCACCCCCTGGGAGAGAGGGGAGCAGTGGGCAGCAGCGGCACTGCGCCCAGGAATAATTTTTGGTGATTTAACCCCCAATTCCAAGCCTTGATGCTGAGTGCCAAGCAGGGAAGAATGCTGGTATGAGCTTTTAAACATAACCCGTTAACTGCTGCCAATCAAATGGTGAATAAGATACTCTTTAGGGTTCATATGTTTGTAAATCTGACTGTGATGAAGTCAGTGCCTCACCAGTCATGAACCTCACCGCACGTCACTGGTGTACATATATATATATATATATATATATATATATATATATATATATATATATATATATATATATATATATATATATATATATATATATATATATCCGTGTACATATGTATTTATACACGTGTATATGCATATACAGTATATGTGTACATATATATTTATATATGAAGCGGTAGAAAATGGATGGATGGATGGATATATATATATATATATATATATATGCGTATATATATATATATATATATATATATATACATATATATGCGTATATATATATATATATATATATATATATATATATATATATATATCCGTATATATATATATATATATATATATATATATATATATATATATATATATATATATATATATATATATATATATGTATATGTGGAGGGGGGCGTGGCCTGCGGACCTGCAGCGAAGCGGGGTGTGCCAGGACCGGCTTCGAGATCAGCGACAGGTGCGTAGATGGTTATCAAATCACCTGTCGCTTTGTTAAAAGGCAGCAGCCGGAAGGAGAGAGTTGGAGCGAGAGCAAGAGAGAGACAGACACACAAAGACAATTGTTGGAAAGCAACCCGCTGAACTATTTGCAAAAATAAAACAGTGTTGTAACCCTGATCCGGGCTCTTGTCGCGATGTTTGGTGGTCCGAGGAACCCACTGGAGGGCAACCTCCACAGTATATATATATATATATATATATATATATATATATATATATATATATATATATATATATATATATATACTGTATATATATATATATATATATATATATATATATATATATATATATATATATATATATATATATATATATATATATATATATGTACATGTGTGTATATATACACCGATGTATGTGTATGTATATACATATACATACATGTGTATGTATATATATATATATATATATATATATACAGTATATATATATATATATATATATATATATATATATATATATATATATATATATATACTGTGGAGGTTGCCCTCCAGTGGGTTCCTCGGACCACCAAACATCGCGACAAGAGCCCGGATCAGGGTTACAACACTGTTTTATTTTTTCTGCACGGACCTGGAGGGGGCGTGCCTTAAGTCCGGCTGGAAATCGGGAGAAATTTGGGAGAATGGTTGTCCCGGGGAGAGGCACTGAAATTCGGAAGGGTTGGCAAGTATGAGATATTCTCACTTCTTTTCTTTTGTCGAGCACAAAGAAAATAACATTTTATTTAAATGTAAGTTGTGTCTTGGATCAAAGATCCCGTCTACTGCCCAAAACAACAATTCAAATCTGCCTGGTTAGGCTCTGTGTATGTCACGTGTGCCTTCCTTAGGTGAAGCCAGGTTTACAGCTATGTTGTTGATTGATTGATTGATTGAAACTTTTATTAGTAGGTTGCACAGTACAGTACATATTCCGTACAATTAACCACTAAATGGTAACACCCCAATAAGTTTTTCAACTTGCTTAAGTCGGGGTCCACTGATTCATGATACAGATATATGCTATCAGATATATACTAACATCATAATACAGTCATCACACAAGATAATCATCAGGATATATACATTGAATTATTTACAATCCGGGGTGTGGGATATGGAGGATGGGGGGGTGGGGGGTGGGTTTGGTTTGGTTGGTATCAACACTTCTGTCATCAACAATCAGCATCAACAATTGCATCATCAGAGAAATGGACATTGAAACAGTGTAGGACTGACTTGGTAGGATATGTATAGCAAGTAGTGGACACAGAGAGAGAGATCAGAAAGTATAAGAAAAAATGTCTACATTTGATTATTTACAATCCGAAGAGGTATTATGTGGAAGGGAGGGTGTTAGTTTAGGGTTGAAGTTGCCTGGAGATGTTCTTTTACTGCGGTTTTGAAGGAGGATAGAGATGCCCTTTATTTTACACCTGTTGGGAGTGGATTCCATATTGAAGTGGCATAGAAAGAGAATGAGTTAAGACCTTTGTTAGTTTGGAATCTGGGTTTAACGTGGTTAGTGTTAGTGTTAGTGTTATTATGCTGTTTGTTACTTATGTATGTTATGTTGCAGCTATTTAAAATAGTTTTGTCAATTTGTTCTGGCCTGAAATAAATTGGCCCTTTGAAACATATCTTTGTCTTTGTGTGTTGTATGTAGAGCACATTGCTTAGCAGAGTTCAGTGATGCAAATGCATGTCAAGTTGATCAACAGATTGTATTATTCTCCAGTGCAATAACAGTACTGAAATGAAGGCTAAAAGGGCATTAATGGGAGCTTTAAAAACAAAAAGTAGAAGAAGTAACTAAATAGTTACTTTTCACAGTAACACATTACTTTTTGGTGTAAGTAACTGAGTTAGTAACTGAGTTACTTTTGAAATAAAGTAACTAGTAACTGTAACTAGTTACTGGTTTTCAGTAACTAACCCAACACTGGATGTCAGCCAGGTGAGAACTGTTGTGGAGTCAGTCCATAAGAAGGTCTGGGCAATACACAAGGTGAGCTCTTTGTGAAGGAGGGAGGACAGCTGGGCTCCTGTCAGCGCGGCACAGAGCTCCAACCGTGGCATTGACTGCTGGCGTTTTGGGGCCACTCTAGACCTTGCCATCACAAATGAGACATAGACAGTGTCATTAGTTCTTGTGGTGAGATATGCCACTGACCCGTAGGCTTGCTCAGAGGAGTCACAGAAGACGTGGAGAGTGTACTCTGTGGTGTCAGTAGCAAGCTCCAATGGTGCATAAGTTCGAGGGATGGAGATGTTGGCCAGCTCGGGGAGTTCTCTCTCCCAGCTGGACCAGGCTTGGAGGATGTCAGGAGGGAGATTCGGGTCGTCCCAGCTCCTCTTCTTTGCCCACAGTTTCTGGACAAGAATCTTGGCCCGTGTAGTGTACGGGATAATGATCCCGATCGGATCATACTGGCGGGCGAGTACCTTATAGATGTACCGCATAGTAGGGGTCTCACTCTCTGGAGGCTTTGGCTTGAAACCGAGCCGATCAGATGGACAATACCACCGCAGACCAAGGGCCGGCTCCTGTGGATCGTTGCTCTTCTCGGGCAGCCACAGCTCTGTACTTTCAGATCGGGCACTGGAAGGCAAGTGGGAGACAACACATGAGAAGTTACTTGCCCACTGTCGAATCTCAAATCCTCCTGAGGCCAGACATTGTCGCATCTTGTCCTTGGCTGACTCAGTCGTTGACAGGCTCTGCAGACAGTTGTCCACGTAGAAAGACTGTTCGATGAACTGCAGGACGTCTTCATTTCCTGCAGCACATTTTTTGACATGTTTTTGCAGAGCAAATGTTGCACAACACGGGCTGCTCGTGGTACCAAATGGCAACACCTGCCATTGGTATACGTCGGGCTGTTTCAACCTTTGCAGGTTTCTCCAAACAAACCTCAGCAACGGCTGGTCCTCCGGCAGAAGCCGAACTTGGTGGAACATGGCTCGGATATCTCCACTGATGGCGACAGTGTGCTGGCGGAACCGCAGGAGGAGCCCGATGAGAGATGGGCCGAGGGTTGGACCTGGGAGAAGCTGCTCGTTGAGAGAGAGACCACCATGATTAAAGGAGCAGTCAAAGACAAGGCGATGTTTGCCATTGTGATGGACGAGGTGATGAGGTATGAACCATGACTCACTGGAGCGGTTTCCCTCTGCCTCCTGGAGCTTTGTGACACACCCACCATCTATAAGCTTCTGGATCTCTGCTTCGTATATTTTAGCTTTGACAGTGTCTTTAAGCAGTCGTCTCTCTGTACTGCGTAGCTTTGGCATCACAGCTTCAACATCTGCTTTTAATGGTGGTGCACCTTTTACCCGGAGCAGGGGTGTAGTGTAGCGAAGTGTGTCACCAACCTTCACTCTCTTAGTGCGTGCTTCCAAGACGCTCACCGCTTCCTGGTTCAGGCGAGACCGCACTGCTAGCCGCTCGCTACGGAATGGGAGCACATCAAGCTGACCTAAGTAGTCGGTCAACATGGCCAGTAGACATCACGTCCATCCCTTTAGGCCCTTCCAATGAGGTTAGCATTCCCACCAGCAAGTCAACGTTGAGGGCGAAGCTCTGGAAAGATTTAGGGTGTCCTGATTTGAGATCAGGAGAGTTCAGGATGTCTGCAATCTCACTTTGTGCCAACTGATGTGGCTGCCCGTACTGTCACTGCAAAGCCTGCATTGTGGCGGTGTAGGGCTGTACATAATGTCTGTGTGACTGAGCTATTAGCTTGGCTTCATCCAGGACCAAGTGTTCCATAAGCACACGGTATTTGTAATGTTCAGAAAGTTCAGTGTGTGGATTGAGCAGGTGATCTAACGCCATTTTTAAGTCAGCAAACTCTCTCTCACTGTCGTGCACCAACTTAGGTAGTTCAGGTATTGGAACAGGCTGTCTGGGGGACTGGGTAGTGTACGGTACCTGCAGTGGTGTATACTGAGACTGGGGGCTGTACTGAACCTGTTGAGCTGATGGGGGCTGTTGCAGAGTGAAACCAGCAGGGGGAGACACCAGTTGATATGCTGGCTGAGTTGACGGCGGAGACACAGGCTGGTAGAGTTGCAGCTGTTGGTTCTGCGGTGGCAGTGGTGACTGGTATAATGGCTGTGTAGCGCTGGTTGATGGAGGCTGATAGACAGTCCCCAGGGGAGTGGCAGCGCTGTAGGGCAATGGATTGATAACTGGCTGAGTGCCAGCCGCAACAGGTAGCTGTGGTGCAGAATATGGCGCTGTTGCTATCTGGGGGGGTTGATAGGCCGGTTGTGCAAACAGTGGAGCGTGTTGCTGCACGGGCTGTGCAGATGGGAGTGGGGTGTATTGCCTCACTGGCTGTGCGGACAGGAGTGGGGTGTATTGCTGCACTGGTGCTGGATTTACTGGTGTTTTCTGCATGGGCAGGTATTGCAGTTGTGCAGCTGGTGGCACTCTTTCCTGTACATTGTTAATCATTACTGTGGTAGGCTGGTTAGACGGGTAGCCTGATGTAACTGATGTCTGTGGGCTGGCATAACTCACTGCTTGTGAAGCTTGAGGTGTAGTCTGCAGCATAGAAACGTTCAGCGTAGTGAGGGGAGACGGTGCCCATGCAGATGTCACAGTTGAAGGCAGAGACTGCGTCAGTGTGTAGTTCTCCTGTCTACTACCTGGTGTAGGAGTCATTGCTGCTTGAAGCTTTAGTGCTGTAAAGGTGGTATGTGGCAGTGCAGACAGGTGTGTCTCATGCAGAAGCAGCCTATATGATCCAAGATGGAGGCTGGATGGCTGTGACAGAGGGGTGCTGTGAACTACTGGACAGCTTAGCCAGGGTGATTGATATGTTGGGACGCTCATATTGAGAATAGCTGGTGGCCGTAGGACAGGAGAACCCTGCCTGCTTTGATAGCTCCGCCCCGCGTGCGCCGCCGATGGATGGCTCATATGGCACGTTAGCTGGCTGGGCAAGTCTCTAGCATGTATCGCCATGTTCCACTCGCTCACCTTGTCGGGCGGTCCCGGCGATAATGGACGATCGGGGATAGCGTGCGCTCCGTGCGGCTGATCCTCCATACACACACACGGTCTGTAGGCTGAGTGACTGCAGCCGCTGGGCGCCAACGCTCTCTCCTCGGTCCTCCGGGCGGGCACCGTGAGGAATGAGGGACTGTGGAAGGCTAACCTGGTAGCTTTCTAGACGAGTTGGAAGCTGTCGCTGTCTTGCTCCGAGTGCGCCGCCGTCTGCCGCTGTTGTTAGCGCTGTGTCCATTTCTCCGTTGCGAGTGAAGCAATCCGGCTCGAAGGACCAATATTGAAGAACTATATGGATAAACTGATGTTGTTGTTGTGCTGGGACTCTTCACCCGTGAGCGTACTCCGGTTAGGGAATAAGGACACCGTTTTACGTTTCAACTTCTTTATATATAACTTTGTAGCAGCAGTAGCTAAGCACACTCTAACATACACACTGTTCAACACATTGCCCGAAGGACCCCGAGAAGTAAACAAAGCTGCCCGGTAAACTGCCTGACTCAAACAGACTCAACTTAAAGGTGCATGACTACATTAGTAACTTGTTTACGTCAGCAATAATATAGTCAATTATATTCAACAATTAACATTAAATAGGGAACTTTATCTTATATCTTAATCACTGACAAAGGGAATTTATAACAATATGTATATATATATATATATATATATATATATATATATATATATATATATATATATATATATATATATATATATATATATATATATATTAGGGCTGCAACTAACGATTAATTTGATAATCGATTAATCTGTCGATTATTACTTTGATTAATCGATTAATAATCGGATAAAAGAGACAAACTACATTTCTATCCTTTCCAGTATTTTATTGAAAAATCTGGCATACTGGCATATATATATATATATATTTAATTTAAATTGTGGCCCCTTCCCATATATATATATATATATATATATATATATATATATATATATATATATATATATATATATATATATATATATATATATATATATATATATATATATACATATATATATATATATATATATATATATATATATATATATATATATATATATATATATATATATATATATATATATGTATATATATATATATATATATATATATATATATATATATATATATATATATATATATATATATATATATATATATATATATATATATATATATATAATTTAAATTGTGGCCCCTTCCCAAATTCTTTTAATGCAATGTTGTCAAAAAGTTTGGAAACCTCTTATATAACCTGCCATTGTTATTCACTTAAATGGTTATAATTCTGGCAAATGTTCCTTTACTTCAGACTGTAAATTAGAGATTAGCTCATTCACAAAGAATGTTTATAATCAGTGGTTAGTATGAAAGATAATCGTTATCATAATTATTTTTTTTAGTGCGAATCTTCTGTTTCCAACTTTAATCATTGCACCACAGTTTTGTGCAATGTGACACAAAAATAATAAAACTTGTACATAACTGTCTCCTTATATGCTGCCACATATAGATTCGATGTATTTTGACATTGTTTTCTGTCATTGCTGCTTCTTGAATGGGATTGTGCTGAAAATTAAAATTTCCCCTCAGGAATTAATAAAGTATTTCTGATTCTGATTCTGATTGTTCCAAAATCTGAATGATTAAAGCTTTGATATTTTCATTTTAAAAATCAATTCCATATATCTTAAAACTATTAGGGCTCAGCTCAATTTTGGTGACTGTTAAAGGTCTCTGGGACCAAATGAATGCCAGTCAATAAAGTGTTAAAAATAAGCCATAAACAATATTTTTTTCTATGCTCTAATATCTATAAATATATGATCTATATGTTGCCATAAAGTTTTTATTTTATGTTTTATGCCCTTTTTTCTTTAAAGGAAACTCTGTTTTTTATTGCAAAAATACCAAATATGGAAAATTTAATATGTGATGTGAAGTAATTGGAGCCTTAAATAGGTAAATAATTCATAACATTGCTTTCAATGCATTATTATTTTTGATTAATGACAGTTTAAAAAAATCTGACAGAAGGTCTCGGGATCCAAAAGGGCTTCACTCAAAGTGTTAAAATAAGTCATACATCAATTTATATCATTTTTACTTTTAAAGTTATAATATCTAGATCAAATTCAGATCTGTCAGTTGGTTCACAAGTTTTGATTATATTTTGAGCAATGGCAAATTTAAAGTAAAAGCCTACATGGCAGCTTTGTGTTATTAATGTCAATATTGCAACATTTCCTCGTTACATTACACTTGTTTGCTCTTTTATTCCACTTTCCATGTTTTTTAAATAGTATTTTTTAAATTAGCTGCGGGCCGTAATTAACCCCCAGTCCGCACTTTGGACACCCCACGCTCCTAATTTGATCCAAGCAAATTTATCATTGAATTTTTACCCCTATATTTATTGTGTATTGACTTTTATGACGTATTTTTTAAATTAAAAATACACAAAGAAAACCTTCAAGTTTACTAAAGTCAGAAAACATACAATACACCCAAGGTTTAACTGCCACTGACTAATTCATTGCTGGGCTGCAATCACGTGACCCAAAACCACTTCCGGGTTTTATGTGGAAGTTCTTTTCCCTTTTCTCGTTTGTGTTTATAGTGGACGTAAATGATGAATACACACGATGTGAGAATATTGCGTTTAGCAAATTTAAGCAAACGTACTATCAAGTGATTTTTAGAGAGATTTGTTCATTTACGCAAGCTTAAACAATAAACGCGGGTAGGTGGACCCATTTTCCCTCACCCAGCGTGTTTCTCGTCGAACACAAACAACCGACGCGCAGGAAAACACTGCGAGTCCGAAAGCAGGAGCACAACTCACGTGTGGAGACTCATAAGGCAATGAAAAACAGAAAAAACAACAACAATGCGGCCAGGAGGACCAAATTTAAACCTGGCTCTAAAAAGAGGGAAAATAAATGCATCGTCTCGTTTGACGAAAAAGAAAGAGAGTAAGTGACCTTTACTAAATGACCAGCATGAGTAGTTACTAGCGAGTGACTGCAGAGCATGGCAGAATGTTATTGGAAGATTAGCCAACTTGATTTTAAAAATGTATCATTTTATCTTCACCAGTCAAACGTGTAGACACTCTCCTCGTTTTATTGAATAAGAAAGTGTGTCCTGACTTTCTATATCTGTTATAAAATATTACTTTTTTCTTTGCAAGTGCTTTATGATTAGCATTATCACTCATCCATCCATTTTCTACCGCTTGTCCCTTTTGGGGTCGCGGGGTGTGCTGCAGCCTATCTCAGCTGCATTCGGGCGGGGTACACCCTGGATAAGTTGCCACCTCATCACAGGGCCAACACAGATAGACAGACAACATTCACACTCACAATCACACACTAAGGCCAGTTTAGTGTTGCCAATCAACCTATCCCCAGGTGCATGTCTTTGGAGGTTGGAGGAAGCCACGCAGTCACGGGGAGAACATGCAAACACACAGAAAGATCCTTCAATCAAAGTTTATTTATATAGCCCTAAATCACAAGTGTCTCAAAGGGCGACCGGTGCAATAGACGTCGAGTGGATCTAGTTAATAGTGTGAGAGTCCAGTCCATAGTGGGGCCAGCAGGAAATCATCTTGAGTGGAGACAAGTCAGCAGCGCAGAGACGTCACCAACTGATGCACAGATGAGTGGTCCACCCCGGGTCCCGACTTTGAACAGCTAGCGCGTCATCTGTGGTCACCTAATAACATCTCCACGCAGGAGAGGGCGGCAGAACAGAAAAAAGACGGCAGATAAACTGGTCTAAAAGGGGGGTCTATTTAAATGCTAGTGTATACAAATGAGTTTTAAGATGGGACTTAAATGCTTCTACTGAGGTAGCATCTCTAACTGTTACCGGGAGGGCATTCCAGAGAACTGGAGCCCGAATAGAAAACGCTCTATAGCCCACAGATTTTTTTTGGGCTCTGGGAATCACTAATAAGCTGCAGTTCTTTGAACACAGATTTCTTGCCGGGACATATGGTACAATAGAATCAGCAAGATAGGATGGAGCTACACCGTTTAGCAGAGGTGGGACCAAGTCATTGCTTTGCAAGTCACAAGTAAGTCTCAAGTCTTTACCCTCAAGTCTCGAGTCAAGTCCCGAGTCAAGACAGGGCAAGTCCGAGTCAAGTCCAAAGTCAAGACTGGAAAGTCTCAAGTCAAGTCCCAAGTCCTGCATTTTGAGTTTCGAGTCCTTTCAAGTCATTTAACCACAGACTAATATATTTACACAGATTGTGTATGCTTTTAAAACGCTGTATTTATTTATTAAAACAAGTGCATTTGAAATTGCAGGGAAAAAGATAGTGCTGACATTGCACTTCAAAATAGCACTATTAACCAGTCATTTTAAACATGTAACTCATTCCTTTACAGAATAAACACATTTGAAAAAAAAACAAGTGCAACTGTACTTATTTGCACAAAAGTGTTAACATTGTATTTCAATGGCATATTGCATTGTAACTAGTTCCACAGCAGTTTCTATCCTGTTCTTACCTTATCTCATTGATCTCATCTCATACTGTATGTGTGTTTATGTGTGCGTACACATGAAAAACATAACAAATATATGAACATAACAATGAACAGAGTTGTACTTTTTAGATGTCAGGACCCTATGCAATATGTACACATATTCTTAATATAGTATACATTTTAACTGACCTTTATTTGACTATGTTTGTCTTTTTGTAGGTGGCTAAAATATGCGGTGCTGCTGACTGCCGTCTAACGTTACGTTACTGTGTGTGATACATTGACTAACGTAACGTTATGTATAGGTACCTCATGAAACCCTGCTTAAAAAAAAATCACTTGACAAAAAGTATGAATAAGGTAGCAAACTGCAGTGGACGCAACAGATTGCCGTGTTTGCAATGACGTTATAACCATAGACATCTTATAAGTAGACGCAGCATTGGTTGCTGTGACGTGAGCAATTTGGCCGCCATCTTGAAGTGCTGATGAGGAGCCGGCGAGCAGCCTAAACTGACAGTTGAAAGGTAGAAAACAAAGATGCCGGGATGGTGTTCAGCGTTTTCCTGCTCAAATGAGCGGACTGTTGAAAATAGGAATCGGGGGATTACTTTTCACAAGTGAGATTTAACATTAACGTACTATTGGTTGTATTTTATGAAAATAATATTACCACAGAGTTGAGAAGGATCAAAGATCTTCAATATTTGTATGTGAAAATCACAAAGAAATCTTCTGGGGGAGGATGACGCCCCTACAGGGGTTTGTTTACAAACTTTCAGCCCCACCTAAAACAAAATTCACCAGCCGCCACTGATTATGATGCATTCTCATTTTAGGCAAAGTATAAGACAATACTTTCTTAACAGTATAATTGTAACCAGGAATCAGTCTTCAAGTAACAATATTCAAATACTAACATTGTTGGGTTGAACAGAATTTGGTTTTATTCTGAATCCAGTGAAACAGATTGGTGGTTTTAGCTGATATGAAGACTTTCAGGTGTTTATATATGTTTAAGTATTTGGCAGACGCTTTTATCCAAAGCGACTTACATAAAATAATACATATAAAACAATCACTGCAAACATTATCATTTAAGGGAAGAATGTAATAGAAAATATCAATACAAAGTGTCAAGACAGAATAAACTCTCTGCTGCTGAAGCAACAGAGATACAGTCTATAGGTCCCTAAGATATATAGATATCTAATGTATTCATACATTGTTTATGTAGGATACACACATATGTATATATAACCTAATCATATTGTTTCTTCAATTTAAAAATAGATTACCGTTTTTTTCCCCCTTCTCTGGGATTATATTCCCAGTTTTGATCTCGGACGTCTGGTCATTTATAGTGTACCGGTATAAGAATATTATATTACTGTTAAGCAAACTATGAATAATAAAACACGCCAAAACATGTGTCTGTTATCATGGCTACACGTATGACAAAAAAGGGGGTGAAAATCAGTCGTATTCAGTGAGGTAAAATTAATTAAATGCGCTGACAGTTCATTGCTCCTGCCAAATTAATTGCACTGAGTGGAGCGGATCACCACTCCAAGATGGCGGCCACGCGCCTCGTCTGCGCCAGTAGGCAGTAGCGCTCGATGCTGCGTCTACTTATAAGATGTCTATGGTTATAACGTTAGCAGTGAGTTTGCAGCCTCACTGATTTAACTACACAGCAAATAAAAGTCACGTTACTTAGCCAATAAACGTTATCTTACATTCAGAACTTACCCTTCTTTGTGCAACTTCAAATGTCGAACGAAGTTGGAAGTTGTTGCGTCTCCGTCTGTAATATTCGAACTGCGTGATTTGCATACCGCAATTCGTTTTTTGTTGACCAAGTCGTAGTTTTTATACCCGAACGAAACCAACTTTAACATAATTGTTTATCACTGGCACGTTGTTGGACAACTCTAGTTAATTGGTTGTCCTGCAATTTGATTGGATGAATGCTGTGTGATGAAAACAACGTATATCTAATTTGATTGGCTGTTGTACTGACAGCACACCAGCTGACAGGAATAACACGCTGATAGACAGACGAAGAAAATGAAAAATACGGAGCGCTCCCAAATAACTTTTTAAGCTTTGGATTTTGGGGAAAGTGGCAAGTCATGTCAAGTCATGTCAATTCAAAAGGCTCAAGTCCAAGTGAAGTCACAAGTCATTGATGTTAAAGTCTAAGTCGAGTTGCAAGTCTCTTCACATTTTGTCAAGTCGAGTCTAAAGTCATCAAATTCATGACTCGAGTCTGACTCGAGTCCAAGTCATGTGACTCGAGTCCACACCTCTGCCGTTTAGTATTTTATACGCAAGTAATAAAACCTTAGAGTCGCATCTTAAGTGCACAGGAAGTCAGTGCACGTGGGCCAGTATAGGTGTAATATGATCAAACTTTCTTGTTCATTGTTTTGTAGTGTACATTTTTAAATCATGCGTCCAAATTGCACCCTGTGGCTATTTTTTTTTTTTTTACATTTTAAAAATACTATTATAAAAAACATAAATAAGTGGAATAAAAGAGCATACAAATAAAATGTAACGAAAAAAAGAACGTTGACACTAATCAAACACTGTCATTGTTAAAAAAAAAAAAAAAATTAATGTTATCAACAATTGACCTATTGAAGGCTCCTATTACTTCACATCAAATATTGCACTGTGGAAATTTTTTTGTGGGAAATAATGCATCTTTTGTGTCTTCTGTGACAAAAATGGAATAAAATAAACATACTTAAACAAAACATAAAAATTATAACTCATAATTGACGAATGGATCTGAAATGGCTTAAGAGACTCAAATGTTTAATGTTAAAAAAAAAAAGAAAAAGATATGACTTATTTTTAACACTTGAATCTCTGATCATTTTAGTGAGATTTTTTTTTTTTTAACTGTTATTGTTCAAAAAATAATAATGAATCAAAATCATTGTTTTGGATTATTAACCCTAACCCTCACCCAATGTTCTAATTACTTCACATCAAATATTACATCCGCTTTTCCCTCTTTAATTTGAAATATGTTTTGGGGAAAATATTGCATATTTTGTGTGTTTGCCATAAAAATAAGTCTTCTAGGACAAAAGGGCATAAAACAAACATACTAATACATCCATCCATTTTTCTACCGCGTACAAATTATAAAAAATGTAACTTATAATTGACGGATGGATCTGAAATGGCTCAAGAGACTCAAATGTTTAAAGTAAAACAAAAATAATAATTATCCGCTTTTCCCTTTTTACTTTGAAATATATTTTGGGGAAAATATTGCATATTTTAAAAATAAAAAATTATATTGAAGTTATTGATTTGAAAGTTTAAAAAAATAACAATATATGACTTCTTTATGAGAGACCCTTTTTAATCCATTTGATTGGAATTTATAAAACTCTTTGCTCAAGAAATAATAATTAATCAAAATCGATGTTGTTATGAATTATTTATTAACCTATTTAAGGCTTCAGTTACTTCACATCAAATTTTTGACTTTAAATATTTTTTTGAGAAAATTGGGAATATTTTGTGTTTTAGCAAAAAACAACAACACAGGGTTTTCCTTCACAAAAAGGGCATAAAATAATGCAATGTAATGTAAAAAAATGTTTAAAAAACCAACTTTTTAAAATCATTTTTATGACTGAGACCAAATTTGAGCAGAGCTCTAAAGGCAAAAAAAATCTATATAGTGTATTGGCCCCTGCGTGTTTTGATATTTCAGTTTAAAAAGTTTGGACACCCCTGACTTAAACGACTAACTGACCAAATAATTCAGTTGATGTTGTGAATTCCCATTTTTTTAATATTACTGCAGCAAAAAAGGAAGCTATCCCAAAACTGCTTTCAGGATAGAACACCTTTTATCATGAGTCACCTCTTTAAAAAAGCAGATTTTTACATTTCATTCATGCTGACTTAGCAGATAAACTGGTGGTCTTCGTTCTTCTCATCAGAGAGTATCTTACCGGTTTTCATAAGAGGAAAGTCGAACGCAGGAAAGCCGCGATAGCAGAAATTCGCAAGAAGATCAAGGAAGAGCAGAGGAGAGTTCGGAACGAGGTAGGTGTCGCGCACGCGAAAGGAGTTGGGATGCATGTAAACTGAGAGTGAAAAGAGTTAGGATGCACGTAAACTAACAGTTGGTTGTTTCCAGAGGCATAAAGAATACATGAAAATGCTGAAGGAGCGACAAGAAGCACTCGGTGAGTCGAGGGGAGAAGAGTTCTACTTCCTAGAAATCACACTTCATGCCAGTTCTTTCCTTTACAGACGAAAGTGACGATGACGACCTGGATGAGGCGATCACCAGTACCACAGAGTCCGTTCAGGTGGATCACCCGAACCACACGGTCACCGTGACAACCATCAGTAATCTCGACCTCACCTCCAATCACCTGCTTGAAGGAATAGCAAACCAGGTGAACACATTCATTTGTTCATTTATGTGTGGCCGAGCACCACAAGTACAAACCCCGTTTCCATATGAGTTGAGAAATTGTGTTAGATGTAAATATAAATGGAATACGATGATTTGCAAATCATTTTCAACCCATATTCAGTTGAATATGCTACAAAGACAACATATTAGATGTTCAAACTGATAAACTTTTTTTTTTGTGCAAATAATCATTAACTTTATAATTTGATGCCAGCAACACGTGACAAAGAAGTTGGGAAAGGTGGCATTAAATACTGATAAAGTTGAGGAATGCTCATCAAACACTTATTTGGAACATCCCACAGGTGAACAGGCAAATTGGGAACAGGTGGGTGCCATGATTGGGTATAAAAGTAGATTCCATGAAATGCTCAGTCATTCACAAACAAGGATGGGGCGAGGGTCACCACTTGGTCAACAAATGCGTGAGCAAATTGTTGAACAGTTTAAGAAAAACCTTTCTCAACCAGCTATTGCAAGGAATTTAGGGATTTCACCATCTACGGTCCGTAATATCATCAAAGGGTTCAGAGAATCTGGAGAAATCACTGCACGTAAGCAGCTAAGCCTGTGACCTTCCATCCCTCAGACTGTACTGCATCAACAAGCGACATCAGTGTGTAAAGGATATCACCACATTGGCTCAGGAACACTTCAGAAACCCACTGTCAGTAACTACAGTTGGTCACTACATCTGTAAGTGCAAGTTAAAACTCTCCTATGCAAGGCGAAAACCGTTAATCAACAACACCCAGAAATGCAGTCGGCTTTGCTGGGCCTGAGCTCATCTAAGATGGACTGATACAAAGTGGAAAAGTGTTCTGTGGTCTGACGAGTCCACATTTCAAATTGTTTTTGGAAACTGTGGACGTTGTGTCCTCCGGACCAAAGAGGAAAAGAACCATCCGGATTGTTATAGGCGCAAAGTTGAAAAGCCAGCATCTGTGATGGTATGGGGGTGTATTAGTGCCCAAGACATGGGTAACTTACACATCTGTGAAGGCGCTATTAATGCTGAAAGGTACATACACGTTTTGAAGCAACATCTGTTGCTATCCAAGCAACATTACCATGGACGCCCCGCTTATTTCTGCAAGACAATGCCAAGCCACGTGTTACATCATAGTAAAAAAGTGCGGGTACTAGACTGGCCTGCCTGTAGTCCAGACCTGTCTCCCATTGAAAATGTGTGGCGCATTATGAAGCCTAAAATACCACAATGGACTGTTGAACAACTTAAGCTGTACATCAAGCAAGAATGGGAAAGAATTCCACCTGAGAAGCTTAAAAATGTGTGTCCTCAGTTCCCAAACGTTTACTGAGTGTTGTTAAAAGGAAAGGCCACGTAACACAGTGGTGAACATGCCCTTTCCCAACTACTTTGGCACGTGTTGCAGCCATAAAATTCTAAGTTAATTATTATTTGCAAAAAAAAAAAAAAGTTTATGAGTTTGAACATCAAATATCTTGTCTTTGTAGTGCATTCAATTGAATATGGGTTGAAAAGGATTTGCAAATCATTGTACTGTGTGGGTTCCCTCCGGGTACTCCGGCTTCCTCCCACCTCCAAAGACATGCACCTGGGGATAGGTTGATTGGCAACACTAAATTGGCCCTAGTGTGTGGATGTGAGTGTGAATGTTGTCTGTCTATCTGTGTTGGCCCTGCGATGAGGTGGCGACTTGTCCAGGGTGTACCCCGCCTTCCGCCCGATTGTAGCTGAGATAGGCTCCAGCGCCCCCTGCGACCCCGAAGGGAATAAGCGGTAGAAAATGGATGGATGGATGTATTCCGTTTATATTTACATCTAAAACAATTTCCCAAATCTTTTGGAAACGGGGTTTGTAGACTTGTCAGCACAGGGGAAACTTTCTTTAAGTGGGGAAGTTCCTGTAAAAGTTGCTGCGGTGGAAAAGGGCATATTGAAATCTTTTATTGCTCACCTTGCCTTCCTTGAAGACAAAAATAAGTTCTATCATGTAAGAATATGGCATCTGTTTATGCGCCTTTTTACACAAGTCTGTCCTTTTCAGGTCAACAAGGAGAATGCAGATGATGAATACGAGGAGGAAGAGGTGACAATGAAGGCAATGCCCAAAAAAGCTTACAATCCGGTCATGAACAAAAAGTAAGCTTGTACTTCTTATGCAGGTCGCGTTTTATAAAGTTAGAGTACTTCTCTGAAAAGTGCGATTGGATATAAGGATGTCCCGATTTCGATCACGGCATCGATATTTGCCTTTTAACCGATCTTTGCCACACAAAGATTGTACTCGCGTGAAATATTCCTTCAAAGGGATGCACGCTCAATGTCTTGCTAAAACACTGGCTCTAGTTTTAGAGCTAACTGCAAAGAATGCGTTGTCTAGCCACAGTGCGAAGCCGCTTCTAAAATACTAACCCTCACCACCATGGGGGAAAATAAACTGTTTCTTACACACACACACACACACACACACACACACACACACACACACACACACACACACACACACACACACACTGAGCGGGATAAGATAAGAAGCTCACTGCTAATGCTTCAGTGTAAAGTATGGGTATCTGATACAGATGTCTACTATCGATACCTAGTGTAGTATCAGTGAAAAAACGATACTAAAGTGATTATATCAATATTTTTCTTTGTATTTCTTATTTACAAAATGTTTTTTTGCTTGTTGTTGTTTTTGTTATCCAACTCGGGTAGTAAGTATTTAAATATAGAAAGGCTCTGAGGTCAAAATGTAAATGATTTAAATGGGACGCAATAGTTTCTGCTTGTGTTTAGTTACTGTGCACTCGCTACTTTATTTTGTTAAAAAAATAGTAACGTTCAATACCACACGTTTATTACATCACCCGATTCACAACAATATGAGCAAACTAATTTAATTACTTGCTATAAATCTGTCCTACAATCTATTGTCAAAGTATCAGACTTGAAATTTGATAGGATCTGAGGTCAAAATTGATCAGGACATCCCTAATAGCATTTTTTCATTTTTATTAATTTAATCCCTACCCTTGTTTCTTTTTTAACTGGTTTTACTATGTATGAGTACCGGTACCTGTTTTTGTGTATTTATACCATTTATGGTAAAGGTTTTCCCGCAGAGCTTTGCGCGAGTCCGCCACTTTTATCCAGTTGTAGTCCAAAGTCTATAAGCTTCTTATTTTTCTCTAGCCTCCTGTTGTACATGAACATGCATCCTGTGCTGTTGCCATTTCTTACACAACATAGCATATAGTTCGAACTTATCTGTCAGTAGATTAGCTATGGATGCACTAAAAACTACAACATGGCTGGCAGGGAGAAGGCGCTGTTGAAGTGGGCTCGGCCTGGAGGAGGACTTTGGCTTGTAATTTAAAACCGCCCACAAAACGGCGCATCCTGAAGAGACATTCGCACAGCGGCTTAAAGATGGTCTGTAAAATGTAACCAATGCAAAATTTGGTCCAAAGAAACACCATTACAGACCACAAATACATGTAGGAAAAAAAACATGACCACTTTAAGGCCTACCATAGGTCAGGGTCAGTCTGGATCTGCTGGTAGTTAACAAATGGAGTCACGTGATTTAAACGGTATTCTGAAGTGAATGCTTTCTGCAATCCAGCCTCACCCCGACTTGACATCCAGCAGCCCTGAGGTAAATTAAGTTTGACAACCCTGATCAATAACGGAAGACTTTGCTTCTTTGCAGTAAAAGGGTTTCCCCTACATGTAATTGATCGTGGCGACCCACCACGGCAAAATAAAAGCCATCACTTCTTAAAAATGTTTTTTTTTTTACTTGAAAAATATTACAATATTATAAATAATTAGTTTATTATTATTCTTCGGTCAATGGTCAACAAAATAAACAGTTGTACATTCATAGATTGAAAATGAAAATGTTGCAGACCGAAAGGGTTTAGGCTGAAGTTGAACACTTATTGCGCCTAACCCTATAAACAATGTCAAGTACAAGATTAACTTCCGAAAATTATGAAATGTCCATTATACAACATATTATAAATACACATTATAC
The DNA here is from genome assembly GCF_033978685.3 of Nerophis lumbriciformis. Lineage (NCBI taxonomy): Eukaryota > Metazoa > Chordata > Actinopteri > Syngnathiformes > Syngnathidae > Nerophis > Nerophis lumbriciformis. The sequence continues at coordinate 23,413,813 of NC_084569.2, forward strand.
ACAACATAAACACAGTTCAATTATATACACAGTAAAGGCATGTGAAATATCCTTGTACACATGTTACACCTTTGCACCAATTATATACTATATACAAACAATTATACTTCCATTATTATTTATATCCCACATTTAGTTTTTAATTAACATTGATCATAGTATTAACTACAGTGTTGATTCAAGAGTGATATATTTTTTCAAGACATTGGTCTTAAAGTGTTTTTTAAATCTGTGAATGGAACTGGAACATTTTAAGGAATCATCCAAGCTGTTCCACAGTTGAACCCCCCTGACAGAAACACATCTACTTTTTAAGCTCGTTGTTATGTTTGCTTTCTGAAAGACAGCTGAACCTCTGAGGTCATAGGGATTCTCTCTGGGTTTGAACCTCTCCTGTAGACACCCAGGCAGCATGTGGTTATGAGCTTTGTACGCCACAATAGCAGTGTTGAGGTAAACAAGATCGTGCAGTTTTAATGTTTTTAATTTAATAAACAAAGCATTGGTATGGTCATGATAATCCGCATAATTTACAATTCTAATCGCTTTCTTTTGAAGTAAGAACATAGAGTTGATGTTTGATTTGTAATTGTTACCCCAGATCTCAACACCATAATTAAGATATGGGAGTACGAAATAATTATATAACATGTTAAGAGCCTTTTGATTTACAGAGTTTTTAATTTTATGTAACACAGCAATAATTTTTGCCGTCTTTGTCTTAAGTATTTAATTTATCATCTATATAGATTCCCAAAAATGTTGTTGAATACACCCTTTCTATCTCCATATCATCAATTCTTATATGACACTGTATGTTATTTTTCCTATTTTCAAAAATTATATATATATATATATATATATATATATATATATATATATATATATATATATATATATATATATATATATATATACCGGTACACATATATATTGTTTTTAAATAATTTATTTTAAAATTTGTTTTAATTTTTTTGTAATAATGAATAAATATACACATATAGCCTATAATTTGCGCACTATTGACGAGTGATGCACCATTTAAAAAAAATAATTTGATCACCGAAACCGCGCTGCCTTAACAGGATGTTGTGATGATGCAAGCAAGACGCACAGGACTGTCTGGAGCGTACTTTAATATACCCGTGATATACCGGTACCCGCGTGCTGTGATCAGGCTCGTCAGCTCGATTATGGTGAAAATAATAATCACAATTATTTTGATTGATATTGTAAGCATGTTTAACTACACAATTATTCATTAATTTGAGAACATGAGTATTTATTGTACCACCAAAACTCAACTTTAAATATAGAAAAAACTGATAGAAATTAGTCGTTGACAAACCACATTTTAAATAATAATAGCAGTAACACAAAATTAAAATAACAATAGCACTAGCAGTATCAAAACTATACAATTAGTTGTAATTAAAACATTTATTTTTTATTGTTTTTAAACTTTTACACTTTACACCAACATAGAGTGTGTGTTTTTTGGGGCATGTATGTTTATTAAATACAAAAGTCCTCACATTTATTGGTGCAATACATTTCTGGACAATTTTGACCAGTTTTTAGGTGAAAGCATAATTAATTGTGTACATGTATCAATAAGTGCATTATGCTTGTGCAAGGTACTTTTTGAAACCTTTATTTTGTTAGCGCAGTCAGACCAGATGTGGCGCACTACGCTATTATTGTGAAGGGGAGAAGTGTGCTGTGTTTTCAGCTTGACAAGTAAAAAGGCGACTCATTTCAAGCTGTAAAAAAAGAGAAAGTCTCTGAAGTTATGACTGCTGTTTGTACATTAATGTTACATGGATGATGTTGTTCACAACAACACAAACAGATGAGATGTGTTGTGGGCTTAGGGATTGTTCTTGCTGGCTTTAGCTTCGTAGTTTAGTCGCTGTTTCAAGTGGCCGTCTCGATATTGTTTAGTTTAGGGTGTGTGTCGGGGATAAATGAGCGCTACCGGACATATTATTCCCCAAATAAATGTTCCTTGTCCTCACAATAACAACATTTCACTTACATTTATGTCAATTTTGTGATATTCTGCGTTTAACAGCAGGTTCTGTTTTATTGTCCGCCGTATATGTGGAAATCAATTGACTTAAATTTTTGTTGAGTTTAGTGATTTTTGATTAGACATACTAGAGTGTCAAATAAAAAGTAGAGACAATGGTGACATCCCAAACTTCTAGTAGACATGGTCTTTTTTTCACTCATTTGCTCTTCATCTGTTTCATCGTCACAAGCTCCGGAATTTGCACGCATGCTGCGCGGCTTATTTTTATTTTTTCCCCGATTATTATATTTTCATAATCGTAAGAAGCCGAAATGTGATTAATTGTCCAGCCCTGAATCTTGCTGTTCGTCGCAAACATAGGGACAGAAGTAAAGTCTCTAAATAAAAGTACAATCTCCAATAGCACCAGTAAAATACAGTAAACTGTTTATGTATATCTGCACCTTATTGCTCTTTTATCCTGCACTACAACGAGCTAATGCAACAACATTTCGTTCTTATCTGTACTGTAAAGTTCAAATTTGAATGACAATAAAAGAAAGTCTAAAAAGATGCTAGATTTGTTGCTAGTCAGTTTAAAAAAAGAAAAAGTCACTAAAATGATTGGCAATGTCTTTAGAAATGTGTACAATTCTCAACAAAGCAAAGCAACAATTGAAAAATAGAGTAAAATAATACAGGAGAAGTAAAAGTATTTAATAACACATTTGTTTTTAGCTATATGGATGATTTTTTTTTTAGATTTTTTTTAAAGAAATGATATGCATCATTGCAGATTATGCAATTTATAGGATGACACCATTTTGACCAAACCGCCACAGGTATGTGGGGAAACCCTGGGTGAAAACATTGGATGCGTGTTATGAACCATGACCATAAATTCCGGTCCGTTTTCCACCCGCTTGACTTTTGACCATCTGTCACCCACGCTTCAGGATCCGCTCGCTGACGGCATCACTCAGCGCCTACACGTGCAAGGGGAAGAGGAAAGGGAAGCAGGAAGGCCGAGGAGGGCGAGGCCGGCAGACGGACAAGAGAGCCGCCGTCAGGGACAGTAAAGTCGGCTCCAAGAAGACCAGCAAGCGGCAGAGACGACGTATGACGGGGAAGAAGCAGCACCAGGGAGACTGACTGAAAGATGAACTTTAGTGGACCATTTGTGGGCCGAATTTGGAAAATGACAACAGTGCATAAGAACCACCTCAACACAGTTTAGATCAGGGATGTCCAAACTATGGCCTGCGGGCAAAGTGCGGCCCGCCAGCCTCTTCAATTTGGCCCGCGAGACGTCATGAGTTCAACAAAGTATGTTTTCAAATTAATCTTAAATACCGGGCGGTCACTGAAAGATAGATTTTCTGCCATCTTGTGGACAATGTGAGTAAATCAGATCAATGACATTTGATAGATTTTCCAGTAATATCACAGCATTTATGTATATGACACAATCCAAAAAACCTTCCCTAGTCATGGTGCAAAAAAATGCAACTAACAACACAACCTGCTCACTGAAAATTGTGGATATTATGAAAAACATCCAAACACCATAAAATAATTCAAAAATTACACCCATTTTAATCTATCAGAGTGCATGACGGGAAAAATGCAAAACTCTCCACACTTATCCATGTTTGACACATTTTAACTGCTTGATATTTCTGATTACAAAATTTTAAGGAGGTCATCACAGAAGTAAACAAGGTAGGAGCCTTACTTTCACATACTCTTAATATCCAATTATGTTAATTATATATGCGTCATATTAATATACGTGTACACACACACGGGTGTGTATATTTACACATATGTATATACACATTTATATAAATATATGTATATTTGTGTGTATGTTACTTTACATGCTTTTGACGCCCGCCGATATTTTTTAGCCCAATGTGGCCCCCAAGTCAAAAGGTCTGGACAACCCTGGTTTAGATGAACACTGCCATAGAGGTCGTCATTGAAGCAAATTATCTTTTTGTGTTTGTAGCTGGGATTTATGTGTCTTACATGTGGACTTTTCGGTAGAGATTAGAACACAACAACGATGTATTTCCACATGTCCTGATGTAGTGTTATTGTCATTGAGATAATCTGTTTTGATTAAATATTCTCACCACTAAGTCCCACCGTTCCCAGCTCTAAAGTCAACTCAAAGAACAGTAGAAAACACCTCGACATGGGTAAGTTGCTTCATTTTAGCCCCTTCCTCACACCTGTTTATTTATTTACGCTAACCTGAGCTAGCGTGTGCCATCTGCCATCAGCATTACGTTTCGCTTTCTAAAGCTGTGATATTTAATACAAGGTGCTTTGCATGTTGGTTCAGGCTGGACCCTGAGAGCGATCCGCCTCACGTTTTGTTATGTTTCACTCATTGTCCCCTCGGCGAATAGGGTGGACGTACAGCTGGGGAGGAGGAGCCAGCCTGAGGGGAAGGCCCTGTGCCTGCGGGGGGTCCATGGGCAGGAAGAAGTGCTCCTTGTCAGGTAATGTACATTTAAAAGCTTTTAGGAATATTTCTGTTATTTCTGCCAGGGTTCTGTGTGCTTGGTTCTAAAAGGACTTCTGACTAGATTGTGTTTCACTTTTGCTTTGGTGTAGTTATCGACTCACAGTAATAATGATCCCATCTCAGCCGATTATTAGGTCAGGAGTCTGCAACCTTTACATTTTTGCCGCATCTTCCACTAAAGAAAAATAGCACAGAGACACAAAACATTAGCTTTGAAAAGTTTTCATGTTTTTTATTTTACAGGAAAGGCAATCTGTCAATGTGAAATTAAACTCTTGTCCTTTTTTTGGCAAGTATTCATGGTTGGCAGAATTATTGACACGTTATGTCAGAGGGCCACATCGCAGTTATGTTTGGCCCCAGAGTGCCGCTTCTAACAGTGAATACTATTATTACACAATTTATTATTATTATTTTTATTAGATTTTTTTTAAAACTAAAATGTAAAAAAAAAAATGTTAAGTAATAATTTCACCTCAAACCTCAGTACTGCTGTTTTTATGGTAAAAAAGGCAGCTCAGTTGCCAGAATTTGACTGTAAAATTTACATTTGTTTTTATACTGTAAATACAGAAAAACCCCTGCAATTTTACAGTAACATTTTGACACCTGAGCTGCCTGTTTTTTGTTTGTTTTTTACCGCAAATCAACAACTGTAGATTTTTCTGTGTTTTACTGTAAATGCCAAAACGGCATCTTTGTTTATTACAATAAAAAAAAGTACAGTTTTTTTTAATTTAGAGAAAAATGCTGTGAAAACCACAGTAAATTTCACAATTTTACCATGAAATTAATTGCTACTGTTACATTGCACAATTTGATGGATAACTTGCTTTGAAATCATTATTATTAGTATTTAATTCTATTGAAAAAATGGTTTGAATGTTTGATCATATATTTTTGCATAATTATACAACATTTAAGTTAACATAATTTGCGATTAAATGGAGTACATATTTTTTTTCTGCCAAAATATAAAGAAAGAATACATTTAGTAAGAAAATTACAGTACTTTATTGATAAATATTATTTTCAGGCTTTCGAGGGCCAAATAAAATGAAGTGGCGGGCCACATCTGGCCCCCGGGCCTTGAGTTTAACACCTGTGCACTAGGTTATGCAGTTACTCAATCATATTATTACTATTCCTATTTCTACAGGGGAAAAACATATATATATATATATATATATATATATATATATATATATATATATATACATATTAGGGATGTCCCGATCCGATATTTGGATCGGATCGGCTGCCGATATTTGCCAAAAATTGCATATCGGCAAGGCATGGGAAAATGCAGATCCAGATCCAGTTTAAAAAAAAACTCCGGTCCGTGTTTTCCAAGGCATCGATTTAAATAATACATTCTACTTTTCTGCTGCTCCGTAATTTCCGTTCTGCATTTTCCAGCACACCTGCAACACATCCACAGGTCTGTTGATTCTCACGCAGTTGCTTTTAGCTGCTGGCATTACACGACAGGCTCTTCTCACTCTTTCCTGTGTCTCCCTCTCACATACAGCAAGTGCACCTTCTTACACACGTCACATACTGTCACGTCATACGTCACATACTGTCACGTCATACGTCACATACGTATACGTCCTCCCCGAGCAGAGAGGTAGCAGCATGGCTAACGTTAGCTGTGATGCTAGCGCAGCCGTGCGAGCAACGCTCCCTCTAAGGTGCTCGCCTGTGCAATTGCGCACTGTTTAAGCGTCCTCTGCGCATAGCAAATCTATGCCACGCACAAAATCAAATAAAAAAATAAGCGCATAACAATTTTCGACACACGGACACGACAGAGAAAACAGTTTTCGTCATCATTGTTCAAATATTGTGACGTCTGTCGAGACGCTTATCTCCATTCGGTGCCACACGCCCACACCATCAAAATGCAGAGGCAAAAATTTCCACATCAACACCGTATGAAATAATTAGTGATTTTTTTAGTTGTGATTTCCTTCTCTGCATGAAAGTTTAAAAGTAGCATATATTAATGCAGTATGAAGAAGAATGTTTTAATGTAGACATGCAAGCCTTGAAAGAAAATTTTGAAAATCAAGACTACATTTCCTGCAAATGGGTGCATTTCTACCCTATATTTTAACATTAGATTTATTCTCATATCAAACTCTTTTGGCTGTCTTTTTGACACTTACATCCGGCGCCCCCCTCCACACCCTGGATTATAAATAATGTAAATAATTCAATGTGATTATCTTGTGTGATGACTGTAATATGATGATAGTATATATCTGTATCATGAATCAATTTAAGTGGACCCCGACTTAAACAAGTTGAAAAACGTATTGGGGTGTTACCATTTAGTGGTCAATTGTACGGAATATGTACTTCACTGTGCAACCTACTAATAAAAGTCTCAATCAATCAATCAAAACACATAGAATCATCATACTGCTGTGATTATATGCATCAAGTGTTCATTCAAGGCTAAGGCAAAATATCGAGATATATATTGTGTATCGCAATATGGCCTTAAAATATCGCAATATTAAAAAAAGGCCATATCGCCCAGCCCTAGTTTCAATGATGCCATTTCTGTTTGTCATGTATAATTTTGTCTATTTTGTGTTTATCCTTGAATAAACAGGTCAGTTTCTTGTTACCAACCATTGTGTATTATTCAAACTCCCCTAATTCAGCTGGTTAGTTGTTATCAAGAGTACTAAAACCCTTTTCAACATGATTCTGACAACTAAGTAGGCTAAATAACTTTAAACTTTAATACATGCTCGTATAGGCCAGTCTCGGTCAGTATCGGAATCGGTCAGTATCGATATCGGATCGGAAATGCAAAAACAATATCGGTATCGGATCGGAAGTGCAAAAACCTGGATCGGGACATCCCTAATATATATATATATATATATATATATATATATATATATATATATATATATATATATCAGTGATGTGTGGTGAGGTTCATGGCTGGTGAGGCACTGACTTCATCACAGTCAGATTTACAAACATATGAACCCTAAAGAGTATCTTATTCACCATTTGATTGGCAGCAGTTAATGGGTTATGTTTAAAAGCTCATACCAGCATTCTTCCCTGCTTGGCACTCAGCATCAAGGGTTGGAATTGGGGGTTAAATCACCAGAAATTATTCCTGGGCGCGGCGCCGCTGCTGCCTACTGCTCCCCTCACATCCCAGGAGGTGAGCAAGGGGATGGGTCAAATGCAGATGACAAATTTCACCACACCTAGTGTGTGTGTGACAATCATTGGTACTTTAACTTAACTTTAACTTTACACATACAAATTGTAGCACACAAAAAAGCACATTTAATAAAAAAAACTTTATTATGGTCTCACCTTTACTTATAAGTGCGGGAACAGTGGTGTTTGTGTTGGAGGAGTTGTGAATGAATGAAATATGAAATCCGTGCTGCAGTCTGCAGGTGTACCTAATGTTGTGTCCCTGCAGTCGTTCACGGCTCCTCCGGCGCGAGCATTGTTGTTTTTGCACTTTTTGGCTTCTTGTTAAGGGACTTTTTTTGGGTGGATTCGGTCTTGCACGTGGAGGGTTTGGGTGTGGGCTTTGGTTGGTGTGGCGCTCCCGTCGGGGGGTGCACTCTGCGGCGGAGGTGCATTAACCGGCACCAGGAGGCGGGATTACTGCGAGCCTCACACAGTGCGTCTTCGCAGCAGTTTTATGATTGCTCAGCACAAGAAATACGTTACACACATACAGTTGTTGACAAAATACACTGTACATTATATACCCCAGCTAACTAAACTATGGAAATGTATAATATTATTCATATAGCAATATGGTGTCACTGCACAGCAGGCCAGCAGTTAGCCGAGTCCGCAATCCATGTTGAGGCACAACGCAGTGAAAATTTAATTTAATTCTGGCGCGAATGTCAGAGAAATTTCTTAAGCTCAAAAAAATTAGGACTAAATTGTTGGAGCTGTATTTTCATTTGCACTTGAATTTGATTGTTTAGTTAAGAAACATTTATTAATAATTAATTTATTTTAGCACAACATAATACATGTTGTATGTATTTGGTTAGTACTTCTTCTTCTAATCAGCCTGACCTAAGCCTGAAGTTTATTTGTTAAATGAATGAATAATACTCTTTGTGATGAACACATACTTTTATATAATTTGACAAGGTAGTGAACTGTAAGTAGGTTAGATATAATTATTGAATATGATCAATATTAAGAGTAAGATGACTAATTCAGTGTTAATATTGCAGTGGACGGGCCCCTTTGTAGTGAAAAAGTCGGGTCCCGAGGTAAAAAATGTTAAGAACCCCTGCTATATACAAAGACCCTGCAGATGGAAATTAGCCCTTGACTACGATTTGGCACATTACCATTTTATATGTTCATTAATGTACTATAATATCCCATGTACTATAACAAATGGCGACTTCCTATCAGGAGTTGTAATATACATCTATCTTTAATGTTTCTGTGCGGACCGGTACCGGTCCCCCGGCCGGTGGAAAAAGTTTGGAAACCCCCTGAACTATTAAAAGTATTGATATTTTGATTTGATTTGATCGTCCAATACTGATTGGAGACGGTGAGTCGTCGTCATGGAAACTCGATTTCTTCTACCGATTTGAGTTCACGTTAGTAAATCGGGTGATCAGTTCACTGGAGTCGCATGTCACAGTTCCACGACTCACACAGAATCAAGAATCGAGCACTGACATGTGACCTTTATAAATGTATTTAGCGGTAGCAAGGTGAGTAAGTTAACGCAGACGAGTACCCGCCACTCCCCATTCCGAGTTTTGAATGACTCATTCATGACTCGCAGGTGTCTGGCGAATCAAGACATCATCATGTTGACGTTTCTGACTCCCCTCCTCATCGGCCTGCGTTCTTGTGTCGCAGCTTTCTGGCGAGTGATAGTCGGCCATCATGCTTCTCCGTGACGACGAGCCCGTCTGTCCCAAGTTCCAGCCCAACATCTTCGACCCCTCCCGCTGCCACGACTGCCTGCGTCAGAGGCACCTGCATCACGGCGACGACATCCAGGCCAAAACCGCCGCCGACTATATCCCTGGGGCCAAAACCGGGACAGGGGTAGGCCAAGGAACGCTGCTGACGCCGATCCCTTCACAGGCTGAGGAAAGAGACACCAGCAGCAGCAAGGTGAGGATGATGAGGTAGTATGGTACAGGGTTTCATTAAAAAACATGAAAAGTCTTTAAACGGATTTTACAAAAATGAAGGCCTTAAATGGCGTTAAAGGGCATTGAATATTATTTCAGTTACTGCAGCCCTCAGATGGCCACTTGTAACAGTGAATTTATATTAATGTACCCAGCAGGCACAAGCCATTGATACAATGTTGATTACACGTACCGGTATGTGTCCTTTAAAAGTGACTTTGAAACAACGTTACAAAATAATTGTATTTAGAAATGTATTTTTATATATTTATTTATTTAAAATTTCAAATTGAGACAATGTTGATGTCTAACGTTGGATCCACATTTTTGGTTGAGAAATGACCATATTTCAATTGTCAAATCAACGTCACAACCTGATAATGAATAGACGTCGTCAAAAAGCATGTTGTTTCAACGTTGTATTTGTGTTGTAGAATATTGCTTGAAAAATGACCAAAATTCAACGGTCAAATTAATGTCAGAACCCAACATTGATTAAACGTTGTCAAAAAGCATGTTGTTTCAACGTTGTATTTGTGTTTGAAATTGACCAAAATGCAATTAACAAATCAACATCACAACCTGACATTGAATAAACGTCATCAAAATGCATGTTGTTTCAATGTATTTGTGTTGGAAAATGACCAAAATTCAATGGTCAAATCAACGTCACAACCTGACATTGCATAAACCTCGTCAAAAAGCATGTTTTTTCAACGTTCTATTTGTTGGAAAATTACAAAAATTCAATGGTCAAATCAACGTCACAACCTGACATTGAATAAACATCATCAAAAAGCATGTTGCAACGTTGTTTTTGTGTTGTAGAATATCGGTTGGGAAATTACCAAAATTCAATGGTCAAATCAACGTCACAACCTGACATTGAATAAACATAGTAAAAAAAGCAAGTTGTTTCAGCGTTGTATTTGTGTTGGAAAATGACCAAAATTTAATGATCAAATCAACATTACAACCTGACATTGAATAAACGTCATCAAAAAGCATGTTTTTTCAACGTTCTATTTGTTGGAAAATTACTAAAATTCAATTAACAAATCAACGTCACAACCTGACATTGAATAAACATCATCAAAAAGCATGTTGTTTCAACTTTGTTTTTGTGTTGTAGAATATCGGTTGGGAAATTACCAAAATTCAATATTAAATCAACGTCAGAACCCAACATTGACTGAACGTCATCAAAAAGCATGTTGTTCCGACGTCGGGACCTAATTCAACAAGCTCTCAACGTTGTTTCAACGTCTTGTGCCTGATGGGTAGATGCATGGATCTGCTTCATGACATTATTACACGTTTGCAGAGGCCATATATTTTTCACGTACACTGTAAAAAAATATATATATATTTTGCAGACAGCTCAGTCGCTGGAATTTTAGCATAACATTTACAGTAGTTTTTACATCATTTACTGAAATATGTACCACCGTTTTTTTAAGGTAAAATTCTAGTGACTGAGCTGCCAGTTTTTTACACAGCCGTTACCAAAATGTTATACAGTGTTTTTTACAACATATTACAGTAAATGGAAAAACAACGCCACTGTTTTTTGCGGTAAAATACTGGCAGCTTAGTCACCAGTATTTTACTGTAAAATTTACATTTTAGTTTTAGATTTATTTGTTACTGTTTTTCTAGGTTTTTTTTGTTTGTTTTTTGGTCATAAAAAAATACAATCATGCGTGCTTAAAGGACTGTATCCCTGCAGACTGTATTGATCTATATTGATATGTAATGTAGGAACCATCCATCCATCCATCCATCCATCTTCTTCCGCTTATCCGAGGTCGGGTCGCGGGGGCAGCAGCCTAAGCAGGGAAGCCCAGACTTTCCTCTCCCCAGCCACTTCGTCCAGCTCTTCCTGTGGGACCCCGAGGCGTTCCCAGGCCAGCCGGGAGACATAGTCTTCCAAACGTGTCCTGGGTCTTCCTTGCGGCCTCCTACCGGTCGGACGTGCCCTAAACACCTCCCTAGGGAGGCGTTCGGGTGGCATCCTGACCAGATGCCCGAACCACCTCATCTGGCTCCTCTCGATGTGGAGGAGCAGCGGCTTTACTTTGAGCTCCCCCCGGATGGCAGAGTTTCTCACCCTATCTCTAAGGGAGAGCCCCGCCACCCGGCGGAGGAAACTCATTTTGGCCGCCTGTACCCGTGATCGTGTCCTTTCGGTCATAACCCAAAGCTCATGACCATAGGTGAGGATGGGAACGTAGATCGACCGGTAAATTGAGAGCTTTGCCTTCCGGCTAAGCTCCTTCTTCACCACAACGGATCGATACAGCGTCCGCATTACTGAAGACGCCGCACCGATCCGCCTGTCGATCTCAGGATCCACTCTTCCCTCACTCGTGAACAAGACTCCGAGGTACTTGAACTCCTCCACTTGGGGCAAGATCTCCTTCCCAACCCGGAGATGGCACTCCACCCTTTTCCGGGCGAGAACCATGGACTCTGACTTGGAGGTGCTGATTCTCATCCCAGTCGCTTCACACTCGGCTGCGAACCGATCCAGCGAGAGCTGAAGATCCTGGCCAGATGAAGCCATCAGGACCACATCATCTGCAAAAAGCAGAGACCTAATCCTGCAGCCACCAAACCAGATCCCCTCAACGCCTTGACTGCGCCTAGAAATTCTGTCCATAAAAGTTATGAACAGAATCGGTGACAAAGGGCAGCCTTGGCGTAGTCCAACCCTCACTGGAAACGTGTCCGACTTACTGCCGGCAATGCGGACAAGCTCTGGCACTGAGCATACAGGGAGCGGACTGCCACAATCATACAGTCCGATACCCCATACTCCCTGAGCACTCCCCACAGGACTTTCCGAGGGACACGGTCGAATGCCTTCTCCATCCATCCATCCATTTTCTACCGCTTATTCCCTTTGGGGTCGCGGGGGGTGCTGGAGCCTATCTCAGCTACAATCCACAAACACATGTAGACTGGTTGGGCAAACTCCCATGCACCCTCAAGGACCCTGCCGAGAGTATAGAGCTGGTCCACAGTTCCACGAACAGGACGAAAACCACACTGTTCCTCCTGAATCCGAGGTTCGACTATCCGGCGTAGCCTCCTCTCCAGTACACCTGAATAGACCTTACCGGGAAGGCTGAGGAGTGTGATCCCACGATAGTTAGAACACACCCTCCGGTTCCCCTTCTTAAAGAGAGGAACCACCACCCCGGTCTGCCAATCCAGAGGTACCGCCCCCAATGTCCACGCGATGCTGCAGAGTCTTGTCAACCAAGACAGCCCCACAGCATCCAGAGCCTTAAGGAACTCTGGGCGGATCTCATCCACCCCCGGGGCCTTGCCACCGAGGAGCTTTTTAGCTACCTCAGCAACCTCATCCCCAGAAATAAGAGAGCCCACCACAGACACCCCAGGCACTGCTTCCTCATAGGAAGACGTGTTGGTGGGATTGAGGAGGTCTTCGAAGTATTCCCTCCACCGATCCACAACATCCGCAGTCGAGGTCAGCAGAACACCATCCTCGCCATACATGGTGTTGATAGTGCACTGCTTCCCCTTCCTGAGGCGGCGGATGGTGGTCCAGAATTGCTTCGAAGCCGTCCGGAAGTCGCTTTCCATGGCTTCCCCGAACTCCTCCCATGTCCGAGTTTTTGCCTCTGTGACCGCTGAAGCCGCACACAGCTTGGCCTGTCGGTACCTGTCCGCTGCCTCAGGAGTCCTATGAGCCAAAAGAACCCGATAGGACTCCTTCTTCAGCTTGACGGCATCCCTCACCGCCGGTGTCCACCAACGGGTTCTAGGATTACCGCCACGACAAGCACCAACTACCTTGCGGCCACAGCTCCAATCAGCCGCCTTGACAATAGAGGCGCGGAACATGGTCCATTCGGACTCAATGTACAGCACCTCCCTCGTGACATGTTCAAAGTTCTTCCGGAGGTGGGAATTGAAACTCTCTCTGACAGGAGACTCTGCCAGACGTTCCCAGCAAACCCTCACAATACGTTTGGGCCTGCCAGGTCTGTCCGGCATCCTCCCCCACCATCGCAGCCAACTCACCACCAGGTGGTGATCGGTAGCAAAGCTCCGCCCCTCTCTTCACCCGAGTGTTCAAAACATGAGGCCGCAAATCCGATGACACAACTACAAAGTCGATCATGGAACTGCGGCCTAGGGTGTCCTGGTGCCAAGTGCACATATGGACACCCTTATGTTTGAACATGGTGTTCGTTATGGACAATCTGTGACGGGCACAAAAGTCCAATAACAAAACACCGCTCGGGTTCAGATCCGGTCAGCCATTCTTCCCAATCACGCCTCTCCAGGTTTCACTGTCGCTGCCAACATGAACATTGAAGTCCCCCAGTAGAACGAGGAAATCACCCGGGGGAGCACTCTCAAGTACTCCCTCGAGTGAATCCAAAAAGGGTGGGTACTCTGGGCTGTGGTTTGGCGCGTAAGCGCAAACCACAGTCAGGACCTGTTCCCCCACCCGAAGGCGGAGGGAAGCTACCCTCTCGTCCACCGGCTTGAACTCCAACGTGCAGGCTCTGAGCCGGGGGGAAACAAGAATTGCCACCCCAGCCCGTCGCCTCTCACTGCCGGCAACGCCTGAGTGGAAGAGAGTCCAGCCCCTCTCGAGAGAACTGGTTCCAGAGCCCTTGCTGTGCGTCGAAGTGAGTCCGACTATATCTAGCCGGAACTTCTCCACCTCGCGCACTAGCTCAGGCTCCTTCCCCCCAGCGAGGTGACGTTCCACGTCCAAAGAGCTAGCTTCTGTAGCCGAGGATCGGACCGCCAAGTGCCCTGCCTTCGGCTGCCGCCCAGCTCACATCGCACCCGACCTCTATGACCCCTGCTATGGGTGGTGAGCCCATTGGAGGGGGGACCCACGTTGCCTCTTCGGGCTGTGCCCGGCCGGGCCCCATGGGGACAGGCCCGGCCACCAGGCGCTCGCCATCGTGCCCCACCTCCGGGCCTGGCTCCAGAGGGGGGCCCCGGTGTCCCGCGTCCGGGCGAGGGAAATCTGGGTTCCTTGTTCTTCATAGAGATCTTCGAGCTAGGAACCAGAAATATTAATAACAGAAAGAAACAACCCTTTTGTGCGAATGATTGTGAATGAGTGGGGGGAGGGAGGTTTTTTGGGTTGGTGCACTAATTGTAAGTGTATATTGTGTTTTTTATGTTGATTTAATAAATACAAATATATATGTATATATTTTTTTGTTTTAATTTCTTGTGCGGTCCGGTGGTATATATATATATATATACATGATATATATATGCTGGCTGTCCAGAGTCGGGACCCAGGGTGGTCCGCTCGCCTGTGCATCGGCTGGGAACATCTCTGCGCTGCTGACCCGTCTCCGCTCGGGATGGTGTCCTGCTGGCCCCACTATGGACTGGACTCTTACTATTATGTTGGATCCACTATAGACTGGACTCTCACAATATTATGTCAGACCCACTCGACATCCATTGCTTTCGGTCTCCCCTAGAGGGGGGGGGGGGTTACCCACATATGCGGTCCTCTCCAAGGTTTCTCATAGTCATTCACATCGACGTCCCACTGGGGTGAGTTTTTCCTTGCCCTTATGTGGGCTTTGTACCGAGGATGTCGTTGTGGCTTGTGCAGCCCTTTGAGACACTTGTGATTTAGGGCTATATAAATAAAGATTGATTGATTGACATACATATATATATATCTGTATGTATGTATGTACACACACACACACACATATATATATATATATCTGTATGTATGTATGTACACACACACACATATATATATATATATATATATATATATATATATATATATATATATATATATATATATATATATATATATATATATATATGATGATGGCAGAGCTTCTCACCCTATCTCTAAGGGAAAGCCCCGCCACCTGCCGGCGGAGGAATCTCATTTCGGCCGCCTGTACCCGTGATCTTGTCCTTTCAGTCATAACCCAAAGCTCATGACCATAGGTGAGGATGGGAACGTAGATCGACCGGTAAATTGAGAGCTTTGCCTTCCGGCTCAGCTCCTTCTTCACCACAACGGATCGATACAGCGTCCGCATTACTGAAGATGCTGCACCGATCCGCCTGTCGATCCACTTTTCCCTCACTCGTGAACAAGACTCCTAGGTACTTGAACTCCTCAACTTGGGGCAGGGTCTCCTCCCCAACCCAAAGATGGCACTCCACCCTTTTCCGGGCGAGAACCATGGACTCGGACTTGGAGGTGCTGATTCTCATCCCAGTCGCATCACACTCGGCTGCGAACTGATCCAGTGAGGGCTGAAGATCCTGGCCAGATGAAGCCATCAGTACCACATCATCTGCAAAAAGCAGAGACCTAATCCTGCAGCCAGATCCCCTCAACGCCTTGACTGCGCCTAGAAATTCTGTCCATA